>NC_135809.1:17140389-17430932 GCF_964213995.1 Mustelus asterias
AATTAGTTGAATGCTGTTCCTGGGTGCAGAAAGTTTTGGATCTGAAGTCCAGCAATGTTTCCTCAACCTTTCATCTTTTCTGGAAGGATGGACCTAATACCTAGAATGTCAAGAAGAAACTGGATGCTCCCGGGGTCGTGCAGTGACTGCTACAAGGTTGCAGTAAATTTCTTAATAGTTGGTTTTTAAATGCTGACCATTAAGGAAACGAATTGGTTGCGATACTATTCAGACACCAATTCGAAAAACATAGTTTATTCAAGTGCGATGAACAGTCCAAAAATGTGCGGGTTAGGTTGATTGGCCATGCTAAAATTGCCCCTTAGTGTCCTGAGATGCGTAGGTTAGAGGGATTAGCGGGTAAATGTATAGGGATATGGGGGTAGGGCCTGGGTGGGATTGTGGTCAGTGCAGACTCGATGGGCCCAATGGCCTCTTTCTGCACTGTAGGGTTTCTATGATTTCTATGACCTAATCTCAACGAATTTCAAACTTTTCTTAAAAAAAGTGCTGAATATTCAAAATAAGATGGGTAAACTACCAAAAACAGTTCAATATTTAACCTGTTAAACTGAAATACAAACTATGCAAGAAGTTGCACATTTCATTGTTGTGGACAAAGATATGTTGATGCATTTATCTTAAATATTCACATGACATCCTCCTCCTTATACTGCATAGCGACTTTAAATTTTCTCATAAACCTGAAACTCTGCCACTCTGTGGCGTTAATTGTATTTCTGAAAAATGCCTACACTCAGCAAGGCGCTGTAAAAGCTCAATAAATACTCTAAGTCATGCTGCTTCATACAGATATAGCCCTATTGTTATACCCTTATTGGTCTCTTATCATACAGAATCATACAGTGCAGAAGGAGGCCATTCAGCCCATCGACTCTGCACCGACCACAATCCCACCCAGGCCCTATCCCCATAATCCCATGCATTTACCCTAGCTAGCCCCCCTGACACTAAGGGGCATTTTAACATGGCCGATCCACCTAACCTGCACATCTTTGGACTGTAGGAGGAAACCGGAGCACCCGGAGGAAACCCACGCAGACACGGGGAGAATGTGTAAACTCCACACAGACAGTGGCCCAAGTTGGGAATCGAACCCGGGTCCCTGGCACACTGTGAGACAGCAGTGCTAACCACTGTGCCACTGTGCATGAAGCACACAGAAAGTAGCCCATTGTAATAGATCTTTGAAAGATCAGTCATACATAATCCCACACTCCTGGCTTTTGTTCGTAACCCTGGAAGTTACTCAAGAACTTGCTCCTTTCTTAAAGTTATTGATGGAATCAGCTTCCACCAGGTTTTCAGGCAGCGCAGAGCAGATCCTGAGAACTCTCTGAGTGGGAAACAAATGTCAACTTCTCTCTTATTCTTTTGAGAATGATTTTAAACCTACAATTTCTGGTTATTGACCCAATAACCAACCGGCACATAACTAAAGTTATATGTTAAAATAAAACAACGTCTTACATTTATGTGTAACCTTGAATGTAGGAAAGTATCCGAAGATACTATACAATGGTGTGATCGGACAAAACTGTGATTAGTGTAAAATTATATCAGTATTTATAGCCTTTAGTACAGTAAAATAGTTGTTTAATATTCCCAATTGCATTTATAATAGCAATCCATATCATGAAAATGATATGCAGTGATATGCAATGATATGAAAGAATGCAGTGATATTTTAGGTGATTATGGCAGAGAAATAAGGATTCAGGGAGCGGCATGGTGGCACAATGGTTAGCACTGCTGCCTCACAGCGCCAGGGACCTGGGTTCGATTCCCGGCTTGGGTCGCTGTCTGTGCGGAGTCTGCATATTCTCCCCATGTCTGCGTGGGTTTCCTCCGGGTGCTCTGGTTTCTACCCACTGTCCAAAAGATGTGCAGGATTGGTGGATTGGCCATTCTAAATTGCCCGTGAGTGTCAGGAGGATGAGCTAGGGTAAATGTATGGGGATAGGGCCTGGATGGGATTGTGGTTGGGGCAGGCTCGATGGGCCGAATGGCATCCTTCTGCTCGGTAGGATTCTATGGATTCTCCCAGAGTTCCAGTCTTTGCAATGATGTACAGATGATGCAAAATGAAAACTCCTAACTCAGCTATGAGAGGATGCCTTTATGTTAACTTTGAAAGCTAATCATGTTTGGAGGTTGATATATAATGGGTGGCACAGTGGTTAGCACTGCTGCCTCACAGAGCCGGGGACCTGGGTTCGATCCCCGACTTGGGTCACTGTCCGTGTGGAGTTTGCACGTCCTTCCCGTGTCTGCGTGGGTTTCCTCCCACAGTCCGTAAGACGTGCTGGTTAGGTGCATTGGCCTGAACAGGCGCCGGAGTGTGGTGACTTGGGGAATTTCACAGTAACTTCATTGCAGTGTTAATGTAAGCCTACTTGTGACTAATAAATGAACTTTACTTTACTTTATATTTCTCAATTTGTATTTTATATTTTGGTGGTAATTTATTGATTTGATAATTAGATATTTCAAGATTATCCATTGTTTCCTCAACACCATGCATGCCAATTTTTAAAGTATGCAACTCACCATTGATTTACAGTTTACTGAGATTTCACTGTTGCTAAAATATTGTGACATTGGTGAGTGCTGTAAGGAGCTGATTAGCCATTTCTACAAAGGACCTGAGGAGTTTCTGTCCATTAGAGGAAGACAATTTGTTATAAAAAGTTTGTAAGATGTGTGTAATTATTCTATGGAGTAACAGATCTAATATAGGTGCTTATTCACTTTTCCCTTTTTAATAAGCACAAGTCTTTGACATTCTTCGTGAGAATTAATATCGTTGCATAACCAGCTCAAAAGTGTTTCCGAAACTCCCTGATTCTTTTCATTCCTCAAAGATAAATATCACCAATTTAGAGAGGTTTTGCATTATTAGTATACACTGGGATGTTGACTGAAACGGCCTCATCTAAAATCACAATCAACCCATCAAGTAGATGGAATTCATTTGTAGGAAACTGTTGTAAATGCCAACATTTTTGTGGTCTTATCCTTTTTCCACAGTATCTGCAAATTTGCTAGACCGCAAAACAGCTTTAAAGTCTGAATCACAATTGCTACCACAAACTGGCTCGTCACTAAATGGACACCCTACATTCTGTCAGAGCAGTTGCTCATCCTTCTGGTCTCTTGGCAATGGGTTGTTGCACAAGGGCAAAGGATACTGCTTTAATAAACTGGCAAATTTGGGTCTCATGCCATAAAGACAAATACTTTGTGGATGAAGTTGTTTCTCCGCTGATTAAGAATAGATTTTGAGAGTTGTTTAGATCGTTACTATTTGTGCAGTCTATGAAAGCAATCATTCTCAAGAATATTTGTTAAAATGCCAATATATCAAAGGTGCTTCTGAATACACTTGGTGAACAACAGGTCCCCCGTTGATCAGTGAACTTCCCCTTTTTTTTTTGACTACAATAATTTTGAAACCGAAAAGGTGATCATAATCAAATCTTACACATTTTAAAGGGAGGCAGTATACTGTGGTACTGTCACTGGTCTTGTAATCCAGAGACCCAGGTTAATGCTCTGGTGACCCGAGTTCGAATCCCACCAAGGAAAATGCGAATTCAATAAAAAAGTCTGGAATTAAAGGTCTAATGTTGACCATGAAAGCATTGTCGATTGTCGTAAAAACCCATCTAGTTCACTATTGTCCTTCAGGGAGGTAAACCTTCTGTCCTTACCTGGTCCGATGTGGAGATGCCGGCGTTGGATTGAAGTGGGCACAATAACAAGTCTCGCAACACCAGGTTAAAGTCCAACAGGTTTATTTGGAATCACAAGCTTTCAGAGCACTGCTCCATAAGAACATAAGAAATAGGAGCAGGAGTAGGCCATCTAGCCCCTCGAGCCTGCCCCGCCATTCAATAAGATCATGGCTGATCTGAAGTGGATCAGTTCCACTTACCCGCCTGATCCCTATAACCCCTAATTCCCTTACCGATCAGGAATCCATCTATCCGTGATTTAAACATATTCAACGAGGTAGCCTCCACCACTTCAGTGGGCAGAGAATTCCAGAGATTCACCACCCTCTGAGAGAAGAAGTTCCTCCTCAACTCTGTCCTAAACTGACCCCCCTTTATTTTGAAGCTGTGCCCTCTAGTTCTAGTTTCCTTTCTAAGTGGAAAGAATCTCTCCACCTCTACCCTATCCAGCCCCTTCATTATCTTATAGGTCTCTATAAGATCCCCCCTCAGCCTTCTAAATTCCAACGAATACAAACCCAATCTGCTCAGTCTCTCCTCATAATCAACACCCCTCATCTCTGGTATCAACCTGGTGAACCTTCTCTGCACTCCCTCCAAGGCCAATATATCCTTCCGCAAATAAGGGGACCAATACTGCACACAGTATTCCAGCTGCGGCCTCACCAATGCCCTGTACAGATGCAACAAGACATCTCTGCTTTTATATTCTATCCCCCTTGCAATATAGGCCAACATCCCATTTGCCTTCTTGATCACCTGTTGCACCTGCAGACTGGGTTTTTGCGTCTCATGCACAAGGACCCCCAGGTCCCTCTGCAGAGCAGCATGTTGTAATTTCTTTCCATTTAAATAATAATCCAATTTGCTATTATTTCTTCCAAAGTGAATAACCTCGCATTTGTCAACGTTATACTCCATCTGCCAGATCCTCGCCCACTCACTCAGCCTGTCCAAATCTCTCTGCAGACCTTCTACGCCCCCCACACGATTCACTTTTCCACTTATCTTTGTGTCGTCTGCAAACTTTGTTACCCTACACTCAGTCCCCTCCTCCAGATCGTCTATATAAATGGTAAATAGTTGAGGCCCCAGTACCGATCCCTGCGGCACGCCACTAGTTACCATCAGCCAACCAGAAAAGCACCCATTTATTCCGACTCTCTGCTTCCTGTCGGATAGCCAATCCCCAATCCACGCTAACACCCTACCCCCAACTCCGTGTGACCCAATCTTCTTCAGCAACCTTTTGTGAGGCACCTTATCAAACGCCTTTTGGAAATCCAAAAACACCGCATCCACCGGTTCCCCTCCGTCAACCGCACTAGTCACATCTTCATAAAAATCCAACAAGTTCGTCAAGCACGACTTTCCCCTCATGAATCCATGCTGCGTCTGCTTAATCGAACCATTCTTATCCAGATGGCCTGCTATTTCTTCTTTAATGATGGATTCCAGCATTTTCCCAACTACAGACGTTAAGCTAGCCGGCCTGTAGTTACCCGCCTTTTGTCTATTTCATACACTCACCTGATGAAGGAGCAGTGCTCCGAAAGCTTGTGATTCCAAATAAACCTGTTGGACTTTAACCTGGTGTTGTGAGACTTCTTACAGTGCTTACCTGGTCTGGCCGAAATGTGACTCCAGACCCACAGCAATGTGGTTGACTTTTAACTGCCCCCCTCAAGGGAAATTAAAGATGGATAATAAATGCTAGGCCAGCCAGTGACGCCACATCCCGCGAAAGAATAAAAATAAAACACACACAGATGTTCTTGCCATCTTCAGCCATGATTGAATATCCTGTTTTGGTTTTCTTATACAATTCTTAAGGGTCACCAAAGATGTTTCCAGTTTTTTACGACATGTTAAGCATTATATAGATAAAAAGCAAAGTAGTCCAGCTTCCTTTGCTGTTAGATATGTCTACACTTTTTAAGTGAAAAGAGTTAGGAAAGGATTATGCTAGCAAACGGTAATTCCAACACCTCGCTAGAAAGGTGAAATATTCACACTTTCTTTTGTAGTTGTGATAAATTTTGTGGTGCTTTATAAAAGACTTTTATTTATTCATCAAAGCTGTGATTATTGAAAGGCAAGCTATCAGAGCCATTCCTAGGTGGTCTTTATGCAAATACAATTGATGGTATTGTAGCAGGCATCAAACAGGTCCTAAAAACCATGGTATGGCTTCTTTCATATGATATCATATGATATGAGAGCCTAACAAAGTGTAATAGATATATTTTCAATGAACCTACAAGCATAAAGGTCAGTCAGGCATTCACGTTGCATTGTGATGCCACTGCAATCTGCTGGCACTGACATCTTTGGAAAAGGAACGTTCATAACATTACACCTGTAAAAAGTGAAGTACGCAAGCCTTCTCTGGAAATGTGGGGGATGTGGGGAGCTGGCAGCATGGCCCAGAGCACCTCTCGGGCAGTGTGACTGGCCTGGTGATCCTTTGCAATCCCTCCTCTTCTGCTAACCATGAAGAATACTGGCCAACATTCTGGTGCTAATAAAAGAAGCCCATAGCAGCAAAAATACATTTGACAGAAGGGCCGAAGAAAACATAAGTATCAGCAAAGAAATCCCAGAAAACAATTACGAGAGGCCAGTTAAAAAGTCAGGGTTCACTTATCTTTGAACGTGCTGGACTTTTCAAGGGTCTTTCACCTACAGACCCACATGAGACCTCCTTCCAGCCAGGTTTCCATGGTTGGGTATCGACTGGCATGCCCATGGGGCAGAGGATGGTGCAATGCCTTTTGCCCCACCTTTTAGATATGCTGATGTAGCTTCCAATTGCTTTAAAATAGAGTTTCAGCCACACATCCCAGGCCTGACTGAACAGAAAATGGGGCTCAATACTAGTGTCCACCCAAAATAACTGATTTCCATGTGCCCGTCGCCCTGTTAGCAGCCCAATTTGGTGCGTTAGGGAGACAAAAGTGACCATGTGTTGTTTCTCTCCTTCAAAAATACTAATGTAAAAATACATTTGCAAGTATGGTACAGAAACAATTTCAAGGGGCATATGTGTTCATATCCTAAAAATATCATAAATGCTATTATATAGATTTTTAAAAAATCAAAATAGCCCAGCTTCCTTTGCTGTTACATAATCCATACCTTTTCAGTGAAACAAGTTAGGAAAGGAGTTTTCTAGCACAAAGCAATTCCAATATGTCACTTGCAATGTAAAACGTATATATATTTCCTTTTGTGGTTGTGATAAATATGGTGATGCTTAATAAAAGACATTTATTTATTCTTTAATTTTAAATCATTTTCCACAGTGTTAGGTAATGCGTGGCACAGTGGTTAGCACTGCTGCCTCACAGCGCCAGGGACCCAGGTTCAATTCCCGGCTTGGGTCACTGTCTGTGCAGAGTCTGCACATTCTCCCCGTATCTGCGTGGGTTTCCTCCGGGTGCTCCGGTTTCCTCCCACAGTCTGAAAGATGTGCTGTTTAGGTGCATAGGCCTCAGTGTATCCAGACAGGCACTGGAGTGTGGCGACTCTGGGATTTTCACAGTAACTTCATTGCAGTGTTAATGTAAGTCTACTTGTGACACTAATAAATAAACTTGAACTTAATGATAGCATTCTGTATGGCTGTACCTCAGACCAATTAGCATTAGCATTAGGAATATGCAATATGCATGAGGGATGGTTGGTAAGTAAAGATTGATTCATGTTTCAAGTAATTTGTTAAATAAAATGGTATTTCCCACATTCCCAGAGGTAATGGGATGTTTAGTGTGCCATGTTAAACCACTTAATCCACCACGATGGAAATAACATTTCCTTTCCAACGCTGCATTCTCCATTTCCAATTTCAAGGAAGCTTACATGAACACCAAGTGCGTGATTTTTATTATACAGCAGTGCATCTTTTGTTGCTTACTTTTTCCAAATCGGTTGTTAATTGATTATAACTGTAATATTGTATAACTCTTACCTTCTCAGTTTGATTGTAAAAGCAAGCCATTCTAGAACAGGGATCTTCTGATCTTGGGAATGAACTTGGAGATGAGGATGATAAGCTGTCCGTCGTTGCCTCAATTACTTGTTCAGTGACACCTCCTGGACAATATTTCATTATATTTAGAAATCATATCTGAAGTAACATAGTCTTTTTTTTAGAAATGTGTTTTTACAGCACCAAAATGTTACAATTAGTAGAGGCAAGATGTGGATATGAAAAATGAATCCCAGAGGGTGCAACTTTAATAATTGTTGATTAATCACAGTGCAGTCTTCTTGGGTGGCACAGTGGTTAGCACTGCTGCCTCAAAGTACCAGGGACGTCCTATTGATGTAATGGGGTCATAATTTGCTTCAATGTAGGAGGCCCCTGCTGAGTCAGTTAAGTATCTCAAAAGCCTGAAAAAACAATTATCTTCAAATTGAACCAGAAGAATTCACCCACTCTGTTATAAGTACCTGTTCACCCATCCTGACTCTAGTGTGGAAGTTAAAATTCCCATTAGTGTTCATCCCTACTGGGCTGCTGCGCCTTTTGTTTTATTCATTCATGGAACTTTTTTTCAAGTTTATTTATTAGTGTGACAAGTAGGCTTACATTAACACTGCAATGAAGTTACTGTGAACACTTGGGCATCGCTGGCTGGCCAGTATTTATTGCCCATCCCTAGTTGCCCGAGGGCAGTTGAGAGTCAACCACATTGCTGTGGCTCTGGAGTCACATGTCAGCCAGATCAGGTAAGGACGGCAGGTTTCCTTCCCTAAAGGACATTAATGAACCAGACGGGTTTTTCCGACAATGGTTTCGTAGCCATCAATAGATTCTTAATTCCAGACCATTTTTATTGAATTCAAATTCCACCATCTGCCATGGCTGGATTCGAACCTGTGGTCCCGCTAACATTAGCCAAGTTTCTGGGTTAATAGTCGAGCGATTATACTACTAGGCCATCGTATCCTCTGTCTGAAATCATGCCGCACACTTTGGATGTGAAAGAATGTTTCTCTCTTCCATGAGTTGACACTGACACAAAACTGTCAAAGAAACTTGATTGGATCTTTGAATACCTTTAAGGCAGGGCTAGATAGATTTAAAACACCAAATAGGGTTCAAGTCAATGCAAATAGTACATCAACAGTACTCTAAACAGCAGCAGAGTCTGACATGACACCTGGGTCCCTGGCGCTGTGAGGCAGCAGTGCTAACCACTGTGCCACCTCAATGGGTTAAAGGTTATTTAGGGTTAGCAGGAATGCACAGCAGCGATTAAAATCAGATCTGCCATCTTCTTATTGCTGGCTCGTAGGGGTTGCCCATTTTGGTCCTGTTTGTATTTTAAAACAATTAAAAATTTTCTGAAAACAAAATCATTCATTGACTTACGTGCAACATCATCGACCCACTTGGCTTTATTTTCCCGAAATGAATGTGAATCTTCCTTTAAAGAATTGGCTTGAAGAGCTTCTGTGTGGTGGGTGGAAAGAAATAGGAATCTTCAATTTGGCAGATTACAATTATTCCCAACATATTTAAAACACCAAATAGGCTTCAAGTCTATGCAAATAGTACTTTAACAGTGTTCTAAACAGCATGAGTCTGACATGATGGCTGAAATTCTCCGGCCGTTCATGCTGGTGGGATTCTCCGGTCCCGCTGGCAGTGCATCCCGGCCCGCGGGTTTCCCGCCGGCATGGGGTAACGTCAGTGGGAATTCCCATTGACAGTGGCGGGACCAGAGAATCCCGCCACAAGCAAACAACACACCACCTCCCCCCGATGGGAAACACGTGGCTAGGAGGCCGAAGAATCTCGCTCGATATTACAATAACGGTGGGACATGTGTCTAAGTGGCTGCTCTGGTATTAAATAGCCAGTCTCAGTTGGAAAATAGCTGCATTGGGAAATGGGAATGTCACGCCAATGCAGTATGTGGATTTGCAGATGGAAATTTTGCTTACATCTAAACTTAGACCGTAATTCGACCGGGCTGTGCTTGATCCTGGGGTAGACGTTGCAGAGAGCTATTCCATCATGCCATGTGAAGAGTGACTTTATTCTTGCAGTCACTCCAAGAATAAAAGCAGAAGAATCATTTTATAAACCGGTGTATGCACCTACAGTGGGGTTGATGCCTTTCTAAAAGCATAAGAAAGTAACAGGGAGCAACACTGCTCAATTCACACATCTCAAAGTGGATTTCTTCAAGGGGCTATATTTTAGTAGCTATAACGCCAAAGAGAAGTTTCAGTGCATTAAACTATCTTGAAAGGTCATCTATTTTGCGTGTATTCACTGCTATGGATGTGACCTCAATGCACTTTAATACATCCTGTGTGGCTGAGAAGCTCTTTATGTTTGAAGAGGTGTATATTGTTAGACTTTGTGGCATTAGAGCAAAATTAAAATAAAGCTGGAGATACTCAGCGGTCCTGGCAGCAAACTGTGGAGAGAGAAACAGGAGTTAACATTTCAGGTCAATGGCCTTTTGTCGAAACTGGACAAAATTAAGAGACTCAGCAGATTTTAAGCTAGTGTAGAGATAGTGGAGTGGGATTCTCCGATCCCCTCCATGGCCGCCCTGCTGCAAATGAGAACGGAAAATTTGGCGTTCCAGACAAAACTCCATTCACTTCCGGCGGCACCGGAGAATCTCAGCTCCGAATGAGTTTGGAGGCTTTTGGCCAGGGTAAGAGAATCAAAAGGGGAGTTATATATCGGGTGGCAGGTAGAAGAGATTAAATAATGAAAGGAAAGCCAGTACAAGGCAAAAGAAGATGGTAACAGGACAAGTGAAAAAAACAAAAGATGGGTCTCGAGGAGGTGTCAATAGAACTTTCGTCAAAGTTGATGAAGGGTCATCCAGACTCGAAACGTTGGCTCTATTCTCTCTCCACAGATGCTGTCAGACCTGCTAAGATTTTCCAGCATTTTCTGTTTTTGTTTCAGATTCCATCATCCGCTGTATTTTGCTTTAATTTTGGATGTCAGCTATTGGTGACGATTCTGCTTCTCCCCGCCACAACATCTTCTAGACCCATTAGTTTCTTTATTGTTTGAGTTACCATCCCCATTTGTGCTGCACCGTTTAATCTCTCCTACCTATCATTGACCTTTCCTGTTGCTCTTCCTCACCAATGTCCCTGCCTCTATATTTGTTTAAAACTTGTAACATCTCTAACGTTTTACACACACAAAAGCAGAAAATGCTGGAAAATCTCAGCAGGTCTGACAGCATCTGTGGGGAGAGAACAGAGCCAACGTTTCGAGTCTAGATGACCCTTCATCAGATCTAAGAGCTGGAGATTTTCCAGCATTTCCTGTGTTTGTTTCAGATTCCAGCGTCCGCGGTGTTTTGCTTTTATCTAACATTTTACAGTTTTGATGAATTTTGTTTCTCTCCACAGATGCTGTCAGAGCTGCTGAATACTTAGGGCATTTCTTTTCCTTTTATTTCACGTTATTAGTTGCGTGCGAAGGAGAAGCGAAGTGTGGTGGGATGTTAGGGAGTGCAACAATCATGAGGACAGATGGGAGAAACATATGGTGGAGAGATGGATTAACTCACGGGAATTAAGAGTGACAAATAGGGAGATAGCATGTGAGACACATCAAGAGCAACATTTAAAAAAAGAAATTATTATTAAGGTGAAATTGGCAAGTTTAGGCAGAGGTGGAGGGGAAACAAGGAAAATAATGTACAAATGGAAATAAAAGAAATAAAATGGGAAGTGAGATATAACCTAACCGCCCCCCCCCCCGAAAAACTCTCCAACACACACACTACCTTGACATCCACCCCAGCCCCCAGAAACACAAACCCCCCAACCTAACAGCCCCCTCTCCCTAACACACACCACCTTAACAACCACCTCCCCGCAACCACCTAAAATACGGCAGAACCAGACCATCACCCTGATTTCCTCTTCCCCCCCACCTCCACAACCCCCCACATGAGGGTATCCCCCCACCCCGCCCCCCCCCCCCCCCACCCCCATTCAACACCCCACACAATAAAAAACTAACAGGAGTAATAATATATGAAAAAAAGGGAAAAGGCCCAGGAGACAAGAAGACAGCAAACCAAAATCTAAGGGCAAGGCATCACAGGGGGCAACAAGGGTTGGACGTGAGCCAAAAGAAAAGTGGCAGAGCACAAAGAAAAGGGGACATGTCCTCCCTCTGTTCGACCCCAAAAACCTAACAGTTAAAATAAATGTATTGTAATGGCACCAGACTATGATTGTTCTCTTCAGCAGGTAAGTCATCAGAGGAAATAGCTGTAGCTCAGACCTGACCCACTTTTCTGGGTTAGAGTTGATTGAATACAAAGGATAGGCATTTAGCTGTATCACTACCACTCAGAGAAAGCCCACCTCTGCTGCTGGGATTCTGCAGTGGGATGAGAAGGCAGCACATTTAGAAAAGGGCCTTGAAGACTTTGGAGTCATTCTTCAAAATTGAGTTCATTGGATTGGACTGAGTCATTATGGAGAGAGTGGCGACCCTGTAAAATTCCCCAAAAAGGTCAAAGGGGTCTACCCCTGACACCACAGAGTCCCCAAGGTTAATGGCATCAATGGTGCAAAGCAACAATGTTCCTGATGGTGGGGGAGTCCAAAGCTTGGGGGTCATAGTTTGAGGATAAGGGGTAAACCTTTTAGGATTGAGGTGAGGAGAAATTACTTCATCCAGAGGGTGGTGAATGTGTGGAATTCACTTCCACAGAAAGTAGTTGAGGCCAAGACATTGTGGGATTTCAAGAAGAGATTAGATATCGCTCTTGAAGCTAAAGGGATCAAGGGATATGGGGGGGAAGGTGAGATCAGGATATTAAATTTGATGATCAGCCATGATCAAAATGATGGGCCGAATGGCCTTTCTCCTGCTTCTAATTTCTATGTTTCTATACAGCTTCTGGGACCTTTTCCCTTCACCATGATCTATCTGCAAAGATGTGTTCAGGGAGTGGCTGGTCATTTTCTTTACTGGAGCGAGGGGAGGAATATCCATGGTAGTCCAGCTGAAAGGAGCAGCACTGGTTGTAGTTCTCCACAGTCTCTGCTGTTTCCCTTGATTTTCTGCACCCCCCCCCCTCCCCCCACCCCCCCGTACTGTTCAATGTTGGGTGAAAATGAAATGAAAACAGAGAAGTCCAGCCCCAGTGGTTGTGAAAAAAGAAAAACAAAATGGTGGAAGTTCTACTCCCTGACTAAGTGAACTGCAATGATTAGAATCAAACTAGTGACAAGATGCTCTCAAACAATGACGTCTAGATATCCACAAAAATATCAGTGAAGAACGTAAAAAATCTCTGGATTACTCTTTGCGTCACACTCTGGTCTAATTAAACATAATGGCTTCCAAAATAGAAAGGTTTAGATTTCTGAGGCAGCTTCAGACGGGCGGATGGAGGGGTTTTACTGTGAACCAAAATGGCAATGCTCTCATTAATTGCATAATGCAAGGGGTTTTAACCGGTGAGTTCCAGCCGGCTTAATGGTCTATTTTTTTTGGTGCCAACCCACAAATTACCAGATTTATTAAATTAAATTTCACAACGCGCCATGGTGGCATTTGAACCAAATCTATTTGGACTACTAATCCAGCCACTACACTCCCACACCCAATGTAGGTCATGCTTGAGAGAATCAGAGGTACAGTAAATGTAGTTGATATGTAACTTCCAGGAAAACTTCTAATAAAACAATACACAAAATATGGTTGAGAAAATGAAAGACTGTGGTCTAAATTGACAAATGGTGGTGTGGATAGAGAATTAGCTGGAAAGCAGCGAGGAAAGGGCTGTGGTAAACAGATGACTATCCAACTGCCAGACAATGTCTAGTGAGGTGTCCCAGAGGTTATTGTGGAGAATTTGCTTTGCCCTTTCTTTCTCATATAATTCAAAACTTGCATCAAGGATTAGATAGCAAAGTTTTCTGATGACACGAAATAGGGAAAGAGTAGCAAACTGTGATTGGGGGTTCCATTAAAGTTTGAAGTTTATTTATTAATGTCACAAGTAGGCTTACATTAAGACTGCAATGAAGTTACTGTGCAAATCCCCTAGTCGCCACACTCCGGCATCTGTTCGGGTACACTGAGAGAGAATTAAGTATGGCCAATGCACCTAGTCAGCACGTCTTTCAGACTGTGGGAGGAAACCAGTGCACCTGGAGGAAACCCACGGGGACACGGGGAGAACGTGCAGACTCCGCACAGACAGTGACCCAAGCCGGGAATCGAACCTGGGTCCCTGGCACGGTGGGGCAGCCGTGCTAACCACTGTGCCAAGAGAAATCAAACATAATGGGAAATATCTTGCACTGGTTGCAAAAACAATGGTTAATGAAAGGTCATCAAACTGAAACTTTTAACTCTGTTCCTGCCTTCACAGATGCTGCCTGACTTGCTGACTATTTCAGATCTCCAGCAACCACACTATTTCATTTTTGCATTAATAGTTAAATCACATTTGGAATCCTGCATACACCTTTGGGCTCCTCACTATAGTTGATTGATAATAACCCTGGAGACAGTGTAGTGTGGATTTGCCAGACAGATCCTAGGATTGTGGGTTTTGAATTATGGAGAAAATAAAACTAATACAACTAGAACAATATGCTTTTAAATTGCAAATATTGAATGGGGATTAGAAACCGGTGTACAAATTATACAAGGAATAGATTATTTTCATTGTTATGTAAATCAAAGACAAGCAAAATAAACACTAGATACACAAAGGGGAAAATGAGAAAATAAATCACAAGGGTTAAGAGTCGACTTAGCATAATTTCCAATCAGAAACCAATAGTTCTTATTCTCCTTTACTTAGGAATCATTGCAGCCCATTTAGCCAGGGAGAATATCTTCCACCATTTTGTTTATTTTTTTTCACAACTCCAGGTATTTATAAAACAGCTTGTTAGGTCAGTACGAAGTAAAACTGCTTTATGTTCATACTACAGCACAGTGGCACAATGGTTAACACTGCTGCTGCACAGCGCCAGGGACCTGGGTTTGATTCCCAGCTTGGGTCACTGTCCGTGCAGGGTCTGCACATTCTCCCCATGTCTGCTTGGGTTTTTTCTGAGTGCTCCGGTTTCCTCCCAGAGTCCAAAAGACATGCTGGTTAGGTGCATTGGCCATGCTAAATTCTCCCTCAGTGAACATGAACAGGCGCCGGAGTGTGGTGGCTAGGGGATTTGCACAGTAACTTTATTGCAGTGTTAATATAAGCTTACTTGTGACACTAATACTTAAACTTAAACAAAGACAATCAAAATAAAAACTGGATATATAAATGGGAAAAATAATAAATGGGTTAACTTAGTAAACTTAGTATAATTTCCAATCAGAAATCAGTCGTTCTCATTTTCCTTTACTTTGGAATGGAGTTAGGCCCTAACTCCAGATATTTAGAAAATAGCTTCTTAGGTCAGTCCGAAGTAAAACTGCTTCATGTTGGTACTACAGAATAGTTATTGGTGCAACAGCAAGAAAATCTATTTATATTGCAAGGTGTGATTCATACTTTGCCCACTAGGTGAAAGCTTTGCTAAGCTCAACCTCATGAGGAGAACACGGATGTTAATGTTAAGTTTTTGATCATATAAGGATTCAATACAAAGTTTATAAAGCACCAGGAAATCGAAAGCGCTGAATAACAACTTTGCAGTCTAGTTTCACACTGGACTAAATTTGAGTTCCAAAACCCAAACGATATGAGAAAGTGTACAGCGTGGCTGTGTTTAATTTTAGGACACTAAGTCCAATGGGAATCTAATGAAGACATGATTCTCACACTACATTGCCATTTGCATGTTGTTGGTGCAACTGAACCGCATCATTGTGAAACTGGCAGTGAAATTATAGTTTTAGAAAAAAATTACTGCCGGATTTATATCCCAAATAGAAATTGCAGCATGAAATTTCACAGAAGGTGATCTGATTTCTGTTACCAATGCCAACTGCCATGCAGCAACATGTGCAACCCCAAGTGCAACCCCAATTTCCAGCTTGTAGTTTAGAATAAGTTATAACTGGCCCATCCAGCATCATCCTAAAGGTGGACCCAATTGAACAAGACATATTCAACCTGCTCTTCCCAAGTTTCAAGCCTCTTAGAATCTCCCCCTCGGTATCCAGGGTCTCAGGATCACTCCCAAAACAAACTTGAGTTTGCGCAACTTCCAAATGTATTCAGAGTTGATTTAAAAAGGGATTTGAGACGTTGAGAAAAAAGTAAAATTACTAATCCAATATGGCGGCACGGTGGCACAGTGCTTCACAGTGCTTCACTGTGCCAGGGACCCAGATTTGATTTAGGTCTTGGGTGACTGTCTGTGTGGAGCTGGATGTTGTCCCCGTGTCTGCGTCGGTTTTCTCTGGGTGCTCCAGTTTCCTCTAATAGTCCAAAGATGAGCAGGTAAGGTGGATTGGCTATGCTAGATTAACCCTTGGCATCCAGGAATGTGCAGGTTAGATGGATTAGCGATGGTAAATGCATTGGTTTATGGGGATAGGGTGGGGGGCTGGGCCTGGGTGAGATGTTCTTTTGGAGCATCGATGCAGACTTGACAGGCCAAATGGCCTCCTTCCGCAATGTAGGTATCTTATCACCCAGGTACATGACTTGATTCCTCCTGCTGCATGCAAGGTCTCAAGCGCACATTAGCAACCACAGAATATGGTGCACACCCTTCACAATTTGATTCACATTAGGATATTTTTTCCAAGCAGCAATGAGGGCAGGGGGTTGGCTGACTGATAGGGATGGGAACTTGCCGGTCAGAAGCTGGAGATGGGAAAATGGAGTGGGAACCTCTCTGGGATTTGGAAAGGACAAATTGAGCATCAACGCAACAAAGTTGAAAAAAATGAAGCAAAAATGTACAGGAACAACCAAGTTAGGAAGCATAAAGAACAAGAGAGAAAAACAAATAAAATATCTAGATAAGTTGACATAGACCTAAGCAGATTCTGGTGAAGAGATGCTAATAGATCATGGAGCCAACCAAATGGAAATGAGACAATTGGACAGCAGAACTAAAGAATATGAAGTGATAGATGGGCAAATAAGCAAATTGAGTGCAAGAGATAAAACCAAAAGACTGCGGCTGCTGGAAATCTGAAATAAAAACAGAAAAAGCTGGAAAATCTCAGTGGGTCAGGAGAGAGAAACAGAATTAATGTTTCGAGTCGATATGACTCTTCTTCAGTGCTACAGAGGGGTAGAAATGTGATGGGTTCCATAGTTTTGAAGAAAGGGGATGGAGCAGGTGGAGCAAAATAGAAAGTCGAGGATAGCTCGGGAGAGATTTGACATTGATGCCTTTGGATACAAGACAAAGGGAGTGTTAATGATAGTGTTAAAGGCTAAGGCAGGGGTTAATAGCGGAATAAATGTCAAAGAGTCGAATGTGTAAATAACAGTACAAAGGCCACCGCTCTGTGAAAGCGAAAGATGAGAGCAAGTTACAGACTGGCCTTTGTGGGGAGGAGGAGGTTGGAAGAAAAATATTTAAAAATTCAAATAGGAGGACAGAATCCAGGATCTGAAGTTGTTGAATGTTAAATCCAGAAGTGCTAATGAGAATATGAGCTGTCATTCCTCCAGTTTGCATTGGGCTTCACTGGTACATTGTAGCAGGCCAAGGACAGAAATGTGGGCATGAGAGCAAGATAGTGCAAGATATACGCTGGAAAAGAAAATGCCAGTGAGGGAAATAAGCGAGAAAACATTTCAAAGGAAAATGTTAATGAAAAATAAAAGAATGCAATAATTGCTGAGTTTGTGGATTGGATGCCCAGCTGTCGTATTATTGCTGCCTTGACCATGTGAACTGCCTCAAGTGGCACGGTGGTACAGTGCTTAGCACTACTGCCTCACAGCGCCGGGTTCAATTCCTGGCTTGGGTCTCTGTCTGTGCGGAGTCTGCATGTTCTCCCCGTGCCTGTGAGGGTTTCCTCCGGTTGCTTCAGTTTCCTCCCACAGTCCGAAAGACGTGCTGGTTAGGTGCATTGGCCGTACTTAATTCTCCCTCAGTGTACCTGAACAGGCGCTAGAGTGTGGCGACTAGGGGATTTTCATGGTAACTTCATTACAGTGTCAATGTAAGCCTACTTGTGACACTAATAATTAAACTTAAACTTAAACTCAGGCACATCTCTTGCCAGGGTGGTAAGGGCCAGTAGCTATAGTAGAATAGCTTTATTTGTGCTCACAGAGAACAAGAGTGGGCAATTCTCGGCTGCAATGTTATCTCTAGGTCCCTAGTTTCTGTTACAAGAGTAAGGGTTGTCAGGCAGCCCCACTTCTCTCCTCACTTCCCCGACCAGCTTTTATGCTTTTAAATCGGAAATTCCTCCACAGTATCTCGCCGAGATCCAACCCATTTCTCATTTTTAAAAAAAAAATTCATTTCACTTTCCTCAGCGGCTAACCTGTTCCGGAAGCACAGATTGCTTCCCGATCTCGGTGTCATCTGAAATCCCCAAGGAAATGGACACCAAGAGGTGGTGAAACGCGAGAGGAAAAGGCTCCCCTCAAGACTGTCAAGGAATGGGAATAGCATTTATTTTCTCAATGGTGCTATGTAATCGTTACAGGGTAAAATAGCGGTTAAAAGGCACAAGTTAGGATCAATGGTCTTTATCTGGCGGATAGAATGACATTTATTGGGTTATATTTGAGAAATGTTGTTCCCAGGGGCAGCCACAAATCAGCTTTGCCTTCATCCATTAACTTGAAATGCTGTCTCCACCAGTCCAGTCAAGGCCTCTCTCACAGTCATATCCTTCCTCTCCAAGACAGCCTTGGACGTCCACAGCATCCCTAAGAGGAAACCTCCACCCATCCTTTTATGTTGCAGCTCTCTGGGAGAGTGAGGTTTTCAAAGTGTAGATTTATGCTATTTTCCCCTGTTGAATGTAACAGCAGTTTCTACCCACCTTGTGCATGCGTGTGTGTTTTTCCTCTTATCCAGAGTTTTAATCTGACGTGTTCTTTCCAAAGATCACTAAACCCTATTTAAAAACCTCTACTATGTTAGCAGAACTTGGGGGGGGGGGGGCGGGTGGGGGGGGGGTCTTATCCAGTTGCCTTGAACCTCTAATAAAACTCCAGGTTCCAGTGCAGCTGAGGGGAAGAGGGGAATGGGGATTTGAGGCTGTTTTAGGTTAAGGTCTCTGCCTGCTGTCTCTTACATGACACGACTTTGGCAGCTCCAAGCGCGTGGAGTTGAAATTCTACTGAAATCAGGAAAGTGGCCCATTCACTGTGAGAAAAGGGTAGTGGTGTGATGGGGTGAGGGGGTGGGGGTGGGGTAGGGACGGTGTAACTAGCTCTGGCCCCAGGAGGAGGCACTTTTCTGAGGCTGGAACCGAGCTCCATTGTTGGGAGTTTTGCTCCCCCTGTTAAGAAAACCCGATTTAATCTCACATGAGTAAGATGCTGAGCCCATTGCACATCAGAAGTTGGAAGTGCTATTATTCCTGGCGCTAATGTTCCCTGCATTGCCAGGAATGAAAGTCACACATAACAATAAAAAAAGGCGCGTCAAGATGTCAACCAATTGACTCCACTGGTCAACGATGTAAAACACAGGATAACTGGTAGATCACCCAATTTTGACCCTGAGATTGTACATCCACTTTTTGTTGCTATTGAACACAAGACCATAAGATATAGAAGCAGAATTAGGCCATTTGGCCCATCGAGTCTGCTCCACCATTCAATCATGGCTGATACATTTCTCAACCCCATTCTTCTGCCTTTTCCCCATAAACTTTGATCCCCTCACCAATCAAGAACCTATCTCTGTCTTAAATACACTCAATGGCCTGGCTTCCACAGCTTTCTGTGGCAATGAATTCCACAGATTCATCACTCTCTGGCTGAAGAAATCCCTCCCATCTCGGTTCTAAAGGGTCGTCCCTTTACTCTGAGGCTGTGCCCTCGGATCCTAGTTTCTCCTATGAATGGACACATCTTCCCCAGGTCCACTCTATCCACATCCTAAAACTATAAAACCCCCTTACTCACAAGCTCAATGCTTGATGACCATATTTGAAGTGGACACAATAAGGTCCCACAGGACTTGTCTCTCCCTCTCCAACATTGTTTAGCAGTGTTGTTGGTTGGTAAATGCTAAATAGTATAATTATAGTGAGATTTTTCATGTGTGTCATGAATAATGTTCCACATTTAGAGATGGAATGTCACGTGGCATGTGTTGGGGGCTGGAATTTTACCGGCTCGCCTGTCCCAGGATTGGGGCGGGCAAGGCTCACAGAATGGCATTCTCTGTTGGCCTCGGGCAGAATCTTTCGAACCTTGGGCCAGTGAGGCGGTAAAATTTCAGCAGGGGCGACAGAGTGTTGGAGTATAAAGTGGGCCACATTTCATAATCTGATGGACTTGAGGAACCTTAACAAACTGGACACATTTTGCATCCCCCCTCATGGCCAGTTGCCAGGATCTCACCTTGTGTTGGGCACATGCTCAGTTTGACGGGTTCCCCATCCTCCCCAAGCTGGTACCTACGCCAGCTATCGAAGTACTTCGTCTCGGCCTTCACCACCGCCAGGTAGCCCAACTTTTTGAGGAACAATTTCGGGTGGGCGAGCCCCAGGCGGTCCGGCTGGTTGTCGTGGCATTTCCAGCGAGGGGCCCCGGCGCAGTCCTGCAGGACCAGGGTGCGGGAATGCAGCTGGGTTGAGCTGACCACAGCCAGGCACTGGTCCACCTGCCAAAGGCGCAGCCTGCCCTGCTCTGTCCACTGCCACTCCTGCCATGGGTTGGTCAGGTTGCATGTACCCACCAGCACCTTCTCTCTGTTGCCCAACAGGCACTGTTCCTTCCGAGAGTGCAGGATCAGGAATCCATCTGCAAGGGGAAAGGAACAAAACAGACACACACACACAAACAAGAGCCAGTTAAAACAGCCAGGGACATATTGCTGCACTGTCAGAAGACTAGAAAGACATCAAGGAACAAGCGCAAATGCACAGATAGCTCAATAACAATCCTTACATGGGCATCAAACTGTTTCACAGAGACACATACTCCCACCATAGCAGAATGATCAGACTATTAGAGCACTGGGGACACATTTCAACAGCATTTGAATCCCTCTGGCATTCACCGAGACCACTCATTTAAAAAAAAACCTACAATGATTTGACCACAAACCATTTTTTTTACATTTAGCTTTAAGTGGTTGGAAATAATTTGAAATAATTTGTAGTATTCTGTGATTCTGTGAATTTCAGATCATTAAACTTGAGACTTTTGCAAAGCCAAAGCTCCATTCACCTCCCACCTCCCCCTCCAGCCAGATTTGTCCTAACGCAAGAGGGGAACTTTCACTTTAGTTGTCTGCCTCTTGTTCGATGTTCTCAGAATGTGGACCACCCCCTTCCCCCCCCTCCCCCCTTTACCCCACAGTCCCATGACAGTCTCTCTCTCTACCCGCCCCACCCCCACCCCCACCCCCCCCCCCTTACCCCACAGTCCCATGACAGTCTCTCTCTAACCTTCTGAAATTGCCACAGAGTAACTGGGAGAAGCAATTGGAAACCGGGATATCAGTATTATGTTTCTTAATTTCACCGATTCTTAACAAGGCAGTTCCAAGCTAGCAGCAGACACTGCTCACAATGGGATAGATGTGTGGAGGTTTGTTAACAGCGAACAACAGTACATTTGTGTATGTAAACTCATTTCCGCTTGTTTTTTTTAATCTGTGCTTCGCCCTGTTGCTGCTCTGGCAAAGACTAACGTCAAATAATTTAGACCTATTCTTCCACAGCTATGGAGCAGTGCTGGATTTATTTTTTTAAAAGTACTCACCAGATAAAGCCAGCAGCGCATTGGTAAAAGGCACCACGAAGTACAGGATATTCATTTTCCCTCTATTCTTGTGACTAAGTTACATGCTGCCACTATAAGCGCAGATTCTGAATCTAAACGTCGAAAGGAAATGTGTCTTCAGGGGGAAAAAAAAAGTTAGTGACGACCACTTCCTTCTATTCAATTGCTGTTGGATTTTTCATACCAGTGTCATTTAGTAGACTTCTCGGAAATCATCATTCCCCCCCCACTCATTATCACACCAGATAGAAAGGGACATCATTTTGCCCACCACTGCTTCTGACAACTGTGCGTGTGTGTGCGAAAACTGGTCGCTCCTGTTCCAGTTTTGCTTGTGACGCGAGAATGTCATTTTTAGTTCAATCTGGGAGAAGGGCAATTTACTGTAATCATATAGAAGTTAGCTTAGAATGACATCAAACTACCCCATGTTTACAACTGTGCAATAAACACAGGCTCCCTTTGAAACGCCTTGGCCATTTTTAAACAACTTGCACAAGTTTATATGTTTAAAAGCTACAAAGTTACAATAAAAGGCAGGATGGCACAGTGGCACAGTGGTTAGCACTGCTGCCTCACAGCGCCAGGGACCTGGGTTCGATTCCTGGCTTGGGTCACTGTCTGTGCGGAGTCTGCATGTTCCCCTTGTGTCTGCGTGGGTTTCCTCCGGGTGCTCCGGATCTCACAGTCCAAAAGATGTGCTGGTTAGGTGCATTGGCCGTGCTAAATTCTCCCTCAGTGTACCCGAACAGGCACCGAAGTGTGGCGACTAGGGGATTTTCACAGTAACTTCACTGCAGTGTTAATGTTACTTGTGGCACTAATAATAAACATAAGTATTTTCCTGTGTTATCCTTTCAAATCTGGGAGCTGGGTGTAACATAGAAACATCGAAAATAGAAGCAGGAGTAGGCCATTCGGCCCTTCAAGCCTGCTCCGCCATTCATTTTGATCATGGCTGATCATCAAATTCAATATCCTGATCCTATCTTCCTTCAATATCCCTTTACCCCTTTAGCTTCATTTCTTCTTGAAATCACACAATTCTAGCTCAAAGGGAATCTTCTTTCAGTCAGCAGTGAGACTGGAGTATCCGAAACCCATTCATCGCAGCAGAAGAGCCTCAAAACAAAACAGGCACACTTGACAATAATTGCAGTTATCGATGTTTGCAGGGATGAATAGAGGCAGCTTATGTGTGAAAGACATATTCACACTTTTGCAGTAGGTGATATTTTTCAAAGGGAGCTGATTATTGGAGCAGAGTAGAGAGATGTTTTCTTGATGTTGGCAGTAACCTGGGAATTGCTTGATACTGACAGGAGATACCCACACCAGAGTACATTAGGACATTAGAAAAAGGAAGAGGAGTATGGCATTCACTCCTTCAAACCTGCTCTACCGTTTAATAGGAACACTGCTGATCTGATAATGGCCTCAACTCTACTTTCCTACTAACCCTCTGTAACCTTTGACTTCTCTGTAGGACACAATTCTGTCTAACTCAGCCTTGAATATAATCCAATGACCCAGTTTCCACCATTCTCTGGGCTACAGAACTCCAAAGATTTACAATCCCCTGAGAGAAGAATTTTTTCCTTGTCTCTTTCTTAAATGGCATATTCCTTATTCTGAAACAATAATCCCGGGTTCTAGAGTTCTAGATTACCCCATGAGAGGAAATATCCTCTCAGGATCTATCCTGTTCAAGCCCCCTAAGAATCCTATCTGTTTTAATAAGACCACCTCTCATTCTTATAAACTCCAATAGAGTGTAGACCCAATCTTTTTTATTCTTTCATGGGATGTGGGCATCACTGGCATGGCCAGCATTTGTTGCCCATTCCCGATTGCCATCAGACTGAGGGTAGTTAAGCATCAACCACATTGATGTGGGTCTAGAGTTACATGTAAGCCAGACCAGGTAAGGATGGCAGATTCCCTTCCCTAAAGGACAATAATGAACCAGGCGGGTTTTTACAACAATCGGTGATAGTTCTCACAGTCACCATTACTGAGACTAGATTTGTGTGGCAAATTTAAATTCCATCAGCTGCTGTGGTGGGATTTGAACCCATGTCCCCAGAGCATTGGACTCTGGATTACCAGTTTGGTGACATTACCACTATGCATATCTGTTTAATCTGCTCAAATCTAATCTGCTGAATCTTCCCACATAAAACAGCCCCTCCAGCCCAGGAATCAACCTTATTCCTATTCCCCAGCAGTGACGTATTTCAGTTTGATGTATACATTATTTTACATGCATACTAGAATAAATACAAATGCAAGTCACTGTGATTCTCCCCTGCTCCAAATAGAAACATAGAAACTAGAAGCAGGAGGAGGCCATTTGGCCCTTCGAGCCTGCTCTGCCATTCATTTTGATCATGGCTGATCATCAAATTCAATATCCTGATCCCCCCTTTCCCCCATATCCCTTGATCCCTTTAGCCCCAAGAGCTATATCTAATTTCTTCTTGAAATCAGACAACGTTTTGGCCTCAACTACATTCTGTGGTAGTGAATACCACTCATTCACCACCCTCTGGGAGAAGAAATTTCTCCTCATCTCAGTCCTAAAAGGTTTACCCCTTATCCTCAAACAATGACCCCCTTGTTCTGGACTCCCCCACCACTGGGAACATTCTTTCTGAATCTACCCTGTCTAACCCTGTTAGAATTTTATAAGTTTCTAGGTTATATTCAGAACAACGAAAGATTTCTGATCAAAATATACAGGCCAGAACAAAGATTTCCAAAATCTGTTGTGTTTATTGTCATCATACACAAAAAAGTAACAGTGCTGAATAAAAACACAAATTATCCTGTGCAGATTCTGCACTGCTTTTTGTAAACAACTTATTAATGTAAACAATTTCCTGCACACGACAAAAAAAGGAATTTAAAATATGTCTCATCGACTGGAACATATGCCAAGTAGCTGCATACAGAATAAAGCTACATCAATGCTTCATATTTTTGGGCTTCAATTATTACATTAGTATATATTCCAATACATTTATACAGTGCACTTCTTGCTTGTCAAGAGAAAGAAAGTGTTGACACTACCTCACAACATTAGAGAGAGAGAGAGAAAGAGATGCTGTAAGTGTCAATCACAGGGTTTTGCTTAATATCTAGGAAGCTTGTACATTTGGACAATCTCAATAAAAATACATTGTCATGGACACAGGAATACATATAGTGATTGTTTAACATTGTGCAAGTTGACTGCTAGTTAGGATTATAAATATGCATACAATTCAACACCAGGTCACAAATAAAAATCTGCTTCTACGTTACATACAAAACATTTAGAGAGTTTTAAAATATTCCAGAATTGGACAGTTGTTCAAAAATTCATGAATGAAACAATTGTGCATTTCAGCAGCAAGACATTAATGTGGCAAAGAACTAAAATTCACCACATTATGAAATAGCACTTTTCACATTACATATTAATAGATCACATCTAGAGCGGTGCCAGTTCAGAATACAGAAAATCCAATAAAGGACTGGGCATTATATTTCTATCCAAACTCCTGGCCTCTCTAAACAAATTCAACCGGCACTGCTTTTCTGAGATTGCTGCAAGTCTTGTTGAACTGAACTTAACATAAAAAGGCCTTTATTAAGACACATATAAGATGCCACACGATATTGCAGTTAGCTGCGTCTTCCTATAACAGAATTTAGGAAAATTTACACAACGTTCAATCAATCTGGCCGACAGTATTTTCAAGTCCTACTAGTTTCTGAATTTACCATGGATCACCCTTCTGCTGGAGGCAATTCCACTTTTTGTTTCCTTAAGCAATAAACATGTCAGTACCTTCAAGAGATAATTTAGCTTACTCCCATGTAACTTTGAAATACGTTGTCACGTGCCAGTAGGGTAATCTGACAGATTCACTGGCTAGCGTCAGCTGAGATCGTGTTCTCATATAGACTTAGAGCGTGATGCACGAATCCATACTGTTCACTTGTCTGAATCATTCCTCCTCTGTAAACAAAGCAAACAGATCAAAAGACATTGGACTCTGTTAAAATTAAAATGAGCACACATAATCTTCTGAAATTAGAATCACAGATTTATCGATAATTTATTCCACTGTGATTTAGTATCTTTAGAAGAGGTGAGGGAGATGTGAGGTGGAGATGCTGGCGTTGGACTGGGGTAGGCACAGTAAGGAGTCTCACAACACCAGGTTAAAGTCCAACAGGTTTATTTGGAATCATGAGCTTTCGGAGTGCTGCTCCTTCATCACTCACCTGACGAAGGAGCTGCGCTCCGAAAACTCGTGATTCCAAATAAACCTGTTGGACTTTAACCTGGTGTTGTGAGACTTCTTACTGTGAGGGAGATGAGAAGAGAAAAATGCTGAAGGAATGATGGCAGAGCGAAACATGTGGGTCTGGCATTTGGGGCCTAGATTTTTCAGCTAGTGCCAAGTGACAGCGCTCACTACAGATCTCGAAGGAAAATACCCACAAAGCTTCTCTGCTGCGTAGATCTCCCCCTTTCCTGACATTGGGTTGAATCTGGTGCAAAGTCAAGGGAATTGCTAGGCACATAGCAACAATGATATCATTAAACCGAGCAAACAGCCAATCACGTTGAAGTACTCTCATAGACAGCAAACAAGGAAGCAAAAGGCATGGATTTTCCATCACCTCGAATTGAATTTTGCAGACAGTGAAATAACTGACTGGGACATATACATGGGAGTAAGGTAGAAGCTAAAATACCACAAACTCTTAAAAATGTATTATTTTAAACATACATGGAAATTTTATCATAATGTTGCAATTCAACTAATTAAACATAGCTTTCCATGGCCAGAGAGGTTTTCTCAGCAGTAATTATGAACTTATATAAACAATTACACCTCATTCAACAAGATTTAACTTTAACGTGTAAATTTATGTCGATTCAGTGATTTCTATTTGATTACCCTCTCTGGGAACTTTGACAGTGCACCCAGTGACAAAGCACAGAAACACTGATGACAACTTCTGGATTTCTGCATTTAAGTATGCAGGTATGGATTCCACAAGTTGCTGTCAGTTTCAGAGGGGTATTGACTGTGAATATTCTTGGGATTACCATTGACCAGAAACTCAACTTGGCTTGCCACATAAACACACGTAGCCACAGGTCAGAGGCTAGGAATACTGCGGTGAGTAACTCACCTCCTGACTCCCCAAAGCCTGTTCAACTTCTATAAGGCACAAGTCAGGAATGTGATAGAATACTCCCCACTTGCCTGGATGGGTGCAGCTCCAACAACATTCAAGAAGCTTGACACCATCCAGAACAAAGCAGCCCGCTTGATTGGCACCGCATCTACAAACATCCACTCCCTCCACTGCTGACGCTTAGTAGCAGCAGTGTGTACTATCTACAAGATGCACTGCAGCAATTCACTAATGATCCTTAGACAGCACCTTCCAAACCCACTTCCATCTAGAAGGACAAGGGCAGCAGATACATGGGAACACCACCACCTGCAAGTTACCCTCCAAGCCACTCACCATCCTGACTTGGAAATATATCACCATTCCTTTGCAGTTGCTGGGACAAAATCCTGGAATTCCCTCCCGAATGGCATTGTGGGTCAACCCACAGCACATGGACTGCAGCGATTCAAGAAGGCAGCTCACCACCACCTTCTCAAGGACAACTAGGGATGGGCAATAAATGCTGGCCAGCCAGCATTACCCATGTCCCACAAATGAATAGAATAGAACGCTAACTGTTTCACTGTCATTTACTGTCGCAAAATCTGGGCTTTGCCCTTTTACCTAATTACGCTGCATTCTTGTCTAACAAGGGACAGCGATAATACTAAACTAAAAATTCCTGGGTTATAAAATAAACTATTTGTACAATCAATGAATTTCCATACCAAACCTTTACGACCATTAATACACAAATAAAACGAACCATGAGCATCATGTCAGTCCAAGACATGAGTTCTTAAGTACTGGCTATATATCATTACAGCATTAATTCCCCATGTATATTGGTTGCACAGACCAATAAATACATGTACTAGTTACCTGTACTGTGTTTCAGAAGGTCTATATTAATAAATCTATAATTATCAAAAGATCTATAATTATAACCATCTAGTTTAGTACAGTAGAAGCTTTGGTTTCTTATCACAAATAATGACCATATGAATTATACATATGTCAACATTGTTTGTCAACATAATGAAGATAGGACAAATCAGCTAAACGGTGGCACAGTGGTTAGCACTGTTGCCTCACAGTGCTAGAGACCCGGGTTTGATCCCTGGCTTGGATCAATGTCTGTGCGGAGTCTGCACATTCTCTCTGTGTTCGTATGGGTTCCCTCCAGGCGCTCCGGTTTCCTGCCACAGTCCAAAGATGTGCAGGTTAAGTGGATTGGCCATGCTAAATTGCCAGAGTATGGTGACTAGGGGATTTTCACAGCAACTTCATTGCAGCGTAAGCCTACTTGTGACACTAATAGATAAACTTAAATTCATTTCACCCAAATTTGAATTTCAACTTACAAAAAAGACACAAAATATCAAATACGAAATGAGTTCAGCAGAAGCCGCAGACCCAACAATCAAGTAAAAACCTACCAACATTTTCATAAAAGCTGGAATAGACCTCAAAATATCAAACTGCTTTAAAGCAGACCTAGATATAGACACACAAAGGCAAGTATTTGCACTGAAAGTGCAATGGGACATAGGGGTGAATTTTACATGGGATGTATTCCTCGCTCCTCTGGTCCCCCGGATTGAAAAGGCAGTTAATAGCCTTAAATCTGGCTGCCCCACAGCCATAATATGCTGAGGACAGCCTTAATTACCCAACAGTGGGATTTTCTCCCCTCTGGGACAGGAAGTCCTGTCTTCAAGAGTTGCTGGTCAATCAGATTGATGCTCTGTAGTCCCAGCAGTGCAGGAAGCGAGCAGTGGCCATGGTTGGGGCTACACACAGTCCCTGAGAAGAGGAAAGATGTCTCTGGAATTAAGGGGAAATCCTGGGATTTTGGTTAGGGAGGGATTGAGGACCCTAGCAAGGGGGTGGGGGTCGGGGGTGGGGTGTGATGTGAGAATGGGGGTTGGGTTTTGAAGACTGGCATGAGGAGCTAAGAACTAAGGGGTAGGTGTCCCCGTTGGGCACAGGGAAGCCCTCCAAGGAGGAACCCCACTCTTTCTTCCTGCCAAAACCTGGGCTTTGAAATTTGTTGGGCTGGCTGTCTTCCATCTGCCTCCTCCAGCTGCACATATTGTTGTAGGGAAGAAGGAACGATGAAGTTAAGTGGCTATTAATTGGCCACTTCTGGATTTCAATATGCCTAAGGGTAGGCCTGGTGCCTTACCTGTCCCCCTGGAATATATGGGTCAGATAGGGTTTGGATGGGAAGGGTCTGGTCACACATTTTATTTAAAGTGCTTTCTCCCGCCTTCAAATAAACTATATCCCCCCCCCGCCCCACCCCCCTTAGGTTGTAATGCAAGTTGCAGATAAAGGCAATGTCCCATCACTAGTCTTGCAGGGCCAAGAACCTTAGGGCGGCACAGTAGCACAGTGGTTAGCACTGCTGCTTCACAGCTCCAGGGTCCCGGGTTCGATTCCTGGCTTGGGTCACTGTCTGTGTGGAGTTTGCACATTCTCCTCGTGTCTGCGTGGGTTTCCTCCCGGGTGCTCCGGTTTCCTCCCACAGTCCAAAGATGTGCGGGTTAGGTTGATTGGCCAGGTTAAAAATTGCCCCTTAGAGTCCTGGGATGCGTAGGTTAGAGGGATTAGCGGGTAAAAAAAAAAGGGATTAGCGGGTAGGGCCTGGGTGGGATTGTGGTCGGTGCAGACTCGATGGGCCGAATGGCCTCCTTCTGCACTGTAGGGTTTCTATGATTCTATAACCTAGTACATACAAAAGCAAAATTTTCAGTGGTAGCAATTTCAAGTGTGTGTAAAAGGAATTATAAAGTTTAAAGCCCTAGAGATATTTTCTGGAAGGATCTGATGGCGTTCAGCCTTTCTCCTCTCAGAAAATATTGATTATTTTATCCTTTACTGGGGTGACGTTAAACACTTTGATACCTACAGTCATTCTGATTTTAATCTGGGAACAGATTTTAGATGCAAAGTTAAGCAGTTGTATGGACTTGAATACATCTTTATGAGACTCACTTCTTTTCATTGAAAATATAATCCTATACAATGCATGTTGATTTCTAAACTGGTTTCTTTTGCAGTCAGCTAGTGTATGGAACGTAGACAAGTGTGAGTAGCACAGGGTTCTCCAAATTACTACTCTTGATTTGAAAGGGCACAGGCAGAGAGCAACATTTACATGGCTATATCTATGCTTGAGTGAACCTGGGTGTGTTTTGCACTTAGAGTGAAATGTTCATCTCTGAAAGAGGTGGGAAACATCAGTGAAGCGTTCCATGGAAACCACAGAAAACCCACAGTGGGGCTTACATGCAGAAGGAGGCCATTTGGTCCATCAAGTCTGCACTGACCACAATCGCACCACAGGCCCTATCCCTACAACCCCACACATTTACCCTGCTGATCTCTCTAACCTACACATCCCTGGGACACTAAGGGACAATTTAGCATGGCCAATCAATCTAACCCACACATTTTTGGACTGTGGAAGGAAATCGGAGCACCCGGAGGAAACCCACGCAGACACGGGGAGAACGTGCAAACTCCACACAGACAGTGACTCAAGCCGGGAATCGAACCCGGGCCCATGGAGCTGTGAGGCTGCAGTGCTAATCATTGTGCCACCGCGCTGCCCCCTAGCTTCCAGGTCTGTATCAACTCAAAAGATGCCAGCATTAGCTCACTTAAGAAGGTGGGGAGTGGGTGAGCAAACAATCCCTGTAAAATGTCACACTTTTTCTTTGGGGGCGGGGGGGGGGGTCCAATCATGATTCAGAACTGGGCTGACAAATGGGCCCCATTCCAGCAGTGAAGAGGCTGGTGCACTTCTTTTCCTTGTACGTCAGGCCTCTGAAGATGCTTCAGCCTTCTACTAGGTTGAGGTCATGTAAACTTCCAACATGGGAAATGCTTTCATCCAGCCTATCTTGGACTCTGTCTTCTCTATGTCAATGGCTTTGTATGGGATATCCAGCGGAATAACCCGTACATGGCACTGCATGGTACTTTGGGTGATGGGCCCTGGTCTATTTTCAAGCCCTTTCGCTACACTGCAACTTATAGCTCAAGTCAACTGGAAGGTCTGAGGCCTTTGAGCCAGTTGTAGTATAAATTTATAATGAGGGCTCTACTTAACTAAAACTAGACAGTCTGACACCACGTTATAATGATTCTAATTATCATATGGGTGCATGCAGAGAAATAAGAGAGAGTAACAGAAAGAAAGAGAGGTTCGTTCCAGCGAAACCCAAAGCACTTCTCTGGGATAGGAAACAGTGGTGTGAAATTATAGCTATGCTGCTTGCATAATTCTCTTGCTTCTTCAAAGGGATATCTGGGGGTCAGCGCTCCACTTTATCAATGTAGAATCAACATCCATCATGACTGAAATGGCTTCTCTTGTGCACTTTTAGATTGGAAGGATAAGTTGTTTCTGCATTATTTACAGTGTCAGTGGGTCCCCGGCACTGGCTCCATTCTGTCTGAACATGTTGCACATTGTACCATGTATGAATCACACTATCCCCATAGAAACCTGGAAAAGCTCCCAGGGAACAACTGAAGATCCTCTTCAAGTATTCAAGCTAAGTTAACCATGCAGATGTTTTAATGGACATTCTAGAGTCCTTCAGCTATTCCAGTTAGGGGTTCATTTAAATCAGCATCCTGAAATGAACTGCTTCAGAAATTTAGGCTTAGTCCATCTATTGCTGGATAAGGAATCATTGTTGCCTTTCTAGAATATTTCAATCAGTCTGGTATTAAAGTCAGAAGCTAACTAGCTTCATATTTTTTTCTCATTCTCAAGATCATTTTCAAAATTTTAACCCTGTACATATACTGCAAAAGATGTTACAAAAGATCTGTTCCCAGAAGAGTTTGGACCTCTCCATCTGCAACCTCATCATATTCCAGTGCACAAATGTTATGGGCTTTCCCAAAAGGTGGCTGAAGCTACCAAACTTTTTTGCACTTTGCATCATGTCCTCCCGCCCGAACAATGTCGCCCTCATCTTCAGGTACCATCACACTTGGTCTTTTTGCTCTTTCAGCTCTTCATCCAGTCCATCACAGAAACCAGCCTCCCATCCATTGACTCCGCCTACACATCCCGCTGCCTTGGAAAAGCAGCCATCATAATCAAGATCCCCAGGCATCCCGAACATTCTCTCTTACACCTTTTTCCGTCAGGAAAAAGATACAAATATCTGATGTCACATACCAACTGACTCAAGAACAGCTCCTTCTCTGCTGCCATCAGACTTTTGAATGGATCTACCATATATTAAGCTGATCTTTGTCTACATCCTAGCTATGACTGTAACACTACATTCTGCACCCTCTCCTTTCCTTCTCCCCTATCTACTCTATGAACGGTATGTTTTGTTTGTATAGCATGCAAGGAACAATACTTTTCACCAATACATGTGACAATAATAAATCAAATCAAATCATCCCTCATCACCTTTCTAGATCCTCATCAGTTACTGTTCTTCCAGATATCTCACCAAAATCCCATCCTTACATCAAGGCATTCCTCTTGCTTGGTGACTATAAATAGCATCCCATGTCTACTGACTCTTATTTGAGAATTACTCCCTCTTTCTGTCTTCACTTATAATCATTTTTTCATTTACTCTCCAAATAGTAGCCAGAGTCATCCCAATAATCCATTCATCACCAAGCCTCTCCAACACTGAGGTCATGAACTTCGACAAAGTCATTTATAACTAGTTCCTCATTTTCCTCATTATACATGTTATGTCGATCACCTTAACACTTCTACCTTTGCCACTGAATAAAAACCAAACTCTTAGTTGCTTTAAAGAAGTCTTTCTAACTCTCAACTCCTTTTGCTTTGGCTTGCAACCAACCATAGCAATTTTATCTTCTATTGACCCATTCAGCACATGTCTCTTCTCTTCTATCGATCATGTTGCTCATTCCCCATGGCACGACAGCCAGCTTTGCAATCGGAAATTTGAGGCTGTTGGATTGAGCTTGTACGATTCATGAGCAGCCTTATGGTCAATAATCGCAGCTCCAGTACATTACTGAGGGAGTTCCAAATGAACCAGCAATAACAACATATCAAGATCAGGGCAGCATCCTGGCTTGGGCAGAAGGATATCAGATAATATTTACATAATGATGATCATTAACAAAAAATGTCCAACTATCTCCCTTTGATTTTTAACAGTATCACTCCTAGTTAGTCATCTATCATAGAATCCCATAGTATCATAGGTTTCCTACAGTGCAGAGGGAGGCCATTTGGCCCATTGAGTCTGCACAGACTACAATCCCACCCAAGCCCTATTTGTAAGTCAAAAGTTCATAAGATATAGAAGCAGATTGGGTCCGCTCTGCCATTCGATCATGATTGATATGCTCTTCATCCCCATTTTCCTGCCTTCTCCCCATAACCTTTCAACCCATTACCAATTAAAAATCTGTCTAACTCCTCCTCAAATTTATTCACTGTCCCAGCATCCTCCGCACTTTGGGGTAGTGAATTCCACAGATTCACAGCCCTTTGGGAGAAGTAGTTTCTCCTCAACTCGGTTTTAAATTTGCTGCCCCTTAGCCTAAGACTATGACCCCTCGTCCTAGAATGCCCCACAAGAGGAAGCATTCCCTCCACATCTACTTTATCCATACCTTTTATCATCTTGAATACCTCAATTTGATCTCCCCTCAATCTTCTAAATTCCAGAGAGTATCAGCCTAAACTGTTCAATCTCTCTTCATACGACAAACCCCTCGTCTCTGGAATCAATCTAGTGAACCTCCTCTGAACTGCCTCCAATGCCACTGCATCTTTCCTCAAATATGGAGACCAAAACTGTGCACAATACTCCAGGTGTGGCCTCACCAATGTCTTGTATAGTTGCAACAATACTTCCTTACCTTTATATTCTCTTCCTTTAGCTATAAATGTCAACATTCCTTTCGCTTTCTTTATTATCTGCTGTACCTGCATGCTAGTTTTCTGTGACTCATGAACAAGGACACCCAGATCCCTCTGTACCGGAGCACCTCAAAGTCTCTCCCCATTTAGATAATAAGTCGCCTTCCCATTTTTGCAACCAAAATGCATGACCTCACACTTATCCACGTTAAACTCCATCTGCCACATTTTGGCCCACTCTCCTAACCTATCTATATCCATTTGTAAGGTTCTTATTTCCTCATTGCAACTTACTGTCCCGCCTATTTTTGTGTCATCTGCAAATTTGGCTGTAGAGCCTTCTATCCCTGTATCCAAGTTATTAATATAGATTGTAAATAGCTGGGGCCCAAGGACCGAATCATGTGGCATCCCATCAGCCAGTCATCTATCCAAGCTCATAAATTACCCTTAATCCCATGTGATCTAACCTTGTGAATTAACCTTTCGTGCGGCACCTTATCAAATACCTTCCGGAAGTCCAGATATACTACATCTACAGGATCCCCATTATCCACTTTGCTTGTTACATCCTCAAAGAACTCTAGCAAATTAGTCAAACATGATTTGCCTTTCATAACACCATGTTGACTCTGATGGATAGCATTTTGACTTTCCAAATAATATCTTGTTGATCTTGGTGTTGATCCCGTAACCCCACATATTTACCCTGCTAATTCTCCTGATACTAGGGACAATTTACCATGGCCAATCAACCTAACCTGCATATCTTTGGCGTGTGGGAGGAAACTGGAGCACCCAGAGGAAACCCACGCAGTCACGGGAAGAATGTGCAAACTCCACACAGACTGTGACCCAAGCTGGGAATTGAACCCGGGCCCCTGGCGCTGTGAGGCAGCAGTGCTGACCATTGTGCCACTATGCCGCCCTATCAACGACATACCAGGATTCAACATTGGCAAGATGATTAGCTGGATCAGCATTATCAATGTTGTAGCTCTAGGTATTCCCACTTCAAAGCCGTGCACAATCTAGAAGGCCCAGATTAGAAGTGTACATCTTTTACCATATAACTATTTACCTGAATGAATGCTGCTCCAAGCGCATTCTAGAATATCAACATCAACCTGCACAAAGTAATCTGCTTCATTAGTACTCTGCCACTGAATTCAATGTTCACCCCTCTGTCATTGATGCAATGTGGCTGCAGAGTGCATTGCAGCAACTCATCGAGATTATGTCAGCAGCAGCTCTCAGCTCTGTAACTGCTATCTCCAAGAACTTAACCGCCAGCCAAAAACACACCTTATTCTCCGCAGCCCAGCTGTGTGGTCAGAAACTCTGGATATAGCCCCAAGGAACAGGAGGAGTGCCCCAGGGTTAGCCCCGGCTCCCTGGAGGTTTTAATCAGAGGTGTCCGCCCGAACTGGGAGGTTGTTCTTCCCAGGGATAGATTCAGGAGATCCCGCTGACCTCACCTCTATTGTCTGGGAGGTAGTCAGGAAGGGCAACACGGGGGGGACAGTGGTTAGCACTGCTGCCTCACAGCTCCAGTGACCCGGGTTCAATTCCCAGCTTGGTTCACTGTAGGTTCGCCCTAAGTGTCTAAGTGTGTTTCCTCCGGGTGCTCCGGTTTCCTCCCACAGTCCAAAAATGTGCGGATTAGATGCATTGACCATGCTAAATTGCCCCTTGGTGTCCCAGGATGTGTAGGTTAGAGGGATTAACAAGGTAAATGTGTGGGGTGACAGGGTTAGGGCCTAGGTGGGATTGTTGTTGGTGCAGACTCGATGGCCTGAATGGCCTCCTTCTGCACTGTAGGGATTCTATAAATCAGCTCTGCAGGCAATCATCAGAGAAATGTCATCCCAGTGGAAGAGGATGAATGATCTCATCCGCACTGCCAGGGTAAGTCAACCTTCAGCTCACTCCAATCTTACACTCTCACCATGGCATCAGGCCCTCAAAGCATCACACAGCTCAGGAATCTCACACAGGATTAATGGGGGAGATATCAGCATTGAAAGCCTATTTATCAGCATCTCATCTATTATGAACTGCACAATAGCTGCACAACAGCAGTTTTCTCATGCAGGGCAACCTCGCCCGCAACAAGAGGGAGAGATCCCAGACTGGAGGAGGGATGAGATTGCTCCTGTAGTCAAGGTGAGATCAGCCTCTCCCAGCTCTCTCAACAACCCAAGGTCATCCACTCAGGGGCAACCCCGCGATCCCAATCCCTTTGCCCGTGACCCCCATCACCGTCACAGCAAGAGACCCAAACCAAGCCGGGCCCCTCCAGGCCTCAGCCCTCCAGAGGGGACTTGCCAAAGTCATCAAAGACTACAAGGAGTAAAAGTGAGCAAGCTTCCCCGGCCTCTGCTGTGGATGTCGGTGATCCACCATGATGTAACAATAGGCTTAGAAAGATCAAGAAACTTTAGGCTCACCGGTGTTAACTCACTATATATCACGCGCCTTCGTAAATACATTTGCTGTTCATGACAATGGTCTTATCATTTGAATGCTTCGTGTATCTGCATCCATGTGGCCTCTTATTCACCTCAAGCTCCCACTCAGTAATCACCTCCCTTTGTTAGCCTCTCATTCATGTGACTAAAATGTTTGTTACTCGCCCCTTACGTGAGACAGGGAGACGTGTCAATCTCCTTGTTGAAAGAGACTGCAAATTGCATTAAGAAGTGATATTCATTACAAGATCCCATGGAGCCCTGCATGCTTAATTACATTGGAGCATTATCACTCATGTTGTCTCATCATTAAATAACTGCCTTCATTGTTTGTACCAAACCCCAAGACCTGCAGCCATGATGGTCTCTCCAGCGGTCTACACATCTCTGTGGCGGCAAGAAATGGCTCATTTAGGAGGACATGACCGCATCAAGTCCACTATAGAGGTGGCCAATAAGGAGTGTTTTGAATGGTGACCCCCTCCCCCCTTTGTTATGTTTTCCCAATTTACAGGGTGTAGATGCCTCCCTGATCGTGCCTTTCCCAACTGCAGCCCAGTACCAGCCAGACAAGCCCATTGCCATTGACGATCAGACAATGACCACACCGTGTTGTCTGATCCCCATTGAGCACACAGGCCTTGACCCTCCCTGGAGTGGGAACATGACATTTATGCGATATGTAGCTCAGTAGCATAGATAACAGAGCCCCAGGACTGCCTTTAATCTCTCAACCTGATGTCTTGGCATCAGTCCAAGGACCATGACTCAGGTTCCTCATTGAATGACCCCAAGACTGTTTCCCTTCGTAGATCATAGAACCATAGATCATAGAATCCCCACAGTACAGAAAGAGGCCATTCAGCCCATCGAGTCTGTACTGACTACAATCCCACCTAGGCCCTATTCCCGTAATCCCACACATTTACTCTGTTAATCCCCCTAACACTAGGGTCAACTTAGCATGGCCAATCAACCTAACCCACACATCTTTGGAGTGTGGAAGGAAACCGGAGAACTCGGAGCAAACCCACACAGACGGGGGAGAAAGTGCAAATTCCACACAGACTCAAACTCTGCCCTACTGCATTAGTCTCTGTGTAACCATACCCTTTTGTGGCACACTAACCCTCCCCCCAACCCCTTTATTTATAATCCAGAGTCTGTATGCATTCCCTCCCCTTCATGCAAATCAAATCCCATCCATTCCCCTGGTCCCCAGTCTACTGTCCCATGTTGGGTTCCAGCTTCCCCATCCCTAATCTTCCCTCTGGCTGCCATTGTTCCCCACCCCAACCCTCCAAAGTCCCATTCACCCTCATGTCTCTGCCATCTTTGCCACCCTGGTTACCATGCTGATTTGTGTTTTGGACTGCAGCCCTGTCTGAGACTTGCAGCCCATAATCATGTCCTGTCAGAGTAGCACGGCAGCTACGACGAGCATCCCCACTGTACACCGCCCCTCCACCCCCTGTCCCTGCCAGTGAGAGCTAACACTGACATCACCTCGGAACGGAGCAGCACTGTTGCAAGTAGCGTTTAAATGTTGCACTCACTTCAAAGTCACAAATGACATGAGGGTGGACTTATATCTGGTCATGGTTTCCTGCTGGCGTGGCACGTAATTGGGAGGGGGAACATGATTCCGGCGAGTTGCTTGTTCAATGAGTATTCATGACTGCAAATACATGCGGGCAGCATCTCTGACATGGATCAGCGGGAAAACTGACCCGCCATCATCCCGGCAAAGGGAAAATTCCGACTGGATTTTCCACTGGCAAGCGTTGGACTTTTGGGTTTCACAGTGAATTTTCCGCTCCCACCTGCCACAAAACCTGCTGCTTTGGACTGGAAAATTCCACCCAAAGCCTTTGAGGAGATTCATTTTTGAGGGTTTATATTACAGTTGAAGCTTTACAGAATATTTAAGATCTGAGCCATTGATACCAACACGACAAGTTTGATATTAGCCATTTTCAGTCCAGAAATGCATCCTTCCCAAGATATTGCTTTGTTCTTCAGATCTGTGCTTAATGGCAACAAGGTCCTGTGGTAGATCATGCGGCCACACAAAGTGCAGCATTTTTCCTGTCACTAATACTAACTGACTGCATTACATCCTGTCTAACCATTTGGTAACAACCTCAATTCCACAGATGTGACTCAAGGATAGAAAATTCCCCCACCCCAACATTCCTGCAGTTACAGACAGGACTATCAGGGATTCATTTTTACTGCCCTGGTTTCATTCAGTTTGCAATAAATTACACATCCGATTTCTTACTTGACAAAAGGCCAGAATTTTCCGGCTGACCAGTCCAGCCGACGGTGCACCCCCGCCACGGGTTTCCCGGCAGCGTGGGGTGCAGTCAGTGGGAAATCCCTTCAACGGCGGCGGGACTGGAAGATCCCGCCACCAGCAAATGGCACGCCGCCTACCGTCATGGGAAACACATCGCAGGGACACCAGATAACCACATCACCCACCGCCCCCTGCCCCCCATCCTATTTAAAAAAGAACTCCACCTTGAAATCTAGATTAAAAAATGATCCATGCTTTTTGTAATCAAGCCTGGCTTTTTAAAGGCCAATCCATTTTCATTTCTCATCCCACACATCATTCCCAAAGGAGAGGATGGGTGGTGATGGATCTGCCTGAAGGTTATATTGATGCAAGTCATGAATTAAGGAAATGTGTACATTGATGACCTCCAATCTTCCCTCATGTCTTAATGTGAGGCATATTGTTTTCACTTGGAATTTCCCCGATCGCTTGACTGGAGACTGGGAGATCACTCTGTGAGGAACCAAACCCTTGGACTTGTATCCACTCTATCCCAACCACACTGACCCTTTAACATTTAACATGTTTAATGACTTTGTGAAGACTCTGTCTTAATCTCACTTGTGCTTTATTGTGTAAATACTGGAAAATTGACAGAAAATGACTCAATTCTGGAACTTAATGACCAAAGCATGCAGTAAACCAGCAAGCTAAATAACTAATGTCTGCTATAAACAAAGGACGTTGATTAGTCTGGCAACTACATCTCTAGGTTGAGCATACTATAGAACACAACCACGCATTTTGCGACAGATTTAGATGAATAACTGTCAAGCATTATTTGATGAATGGGGACAGGCTCCCTAATCTTGATTAAGTACAGTTAAATTGTACTTAGTCACGTTTCAACTATGCAAAGCATAACCATTAATACACACAGAACTGCTCAGTTGCAGACCTTTCAGCGTGTCAACACCATTCAGTGAACTCCTCAAGAACTCCAGTCAACTACCAGATCCAAATTGTTGCAATAAACTTCATTCAAATTATAAAAAGCAGAAACTCATTCCAACTTTGTTCAATCAGAGACAATTGTGGAACCACATGCTACAACGATGCTCCTGTGGAAAGTTGTATGGTGGCACGGTGGCACAGTGGTTAGCACTGCTGCCTCACAGCGCCAGGGACCCGGGTTCAATTCCCGGCTCGGGCCACTGTCTATGTGGAGATTGCACATTCTCCCCGTGTCTGCTTGGGTTTCCTCCGGGTGCTCCGGTTTCCTCCTACAGTCCAAAGATCTGCAGGTTAGGTTCAGTGGCCATGCTAAAGTGCCCCTCAGTGTCAGGGTAAATGCGTAAGGTTACGGGAATAGGGCCTGGGAGGGATTGTTGTTGGTGCAGAAATGATGGGCCGAATGGCCTCTTTCCGCACTGTAGGGATTCTATGATTCTATGAATTCCAAAGATGTGTGGGTTAAGTTGATTGGCCATGCTAAATTGCCCCCTAGTATCAGGGTAAATATATGGGGTTACAGAGGTAGGGCCGAGGTGAGATTGTTGTCGGTGCAGGCTCAATGGGCCGAATGGCCTCCCTCTGCACTGCAGGGAATTTATGATTCTATAAATTGTCATACAGTGATCGACACCAAGAATAGCCCAACCTGTTCAGCAGATTTAAAATCAAACTGCATTTCATTGCTTTAATGTTGCTTAGAAACTGGGAAGCCCAGGTACATAATGGTTGATTTGAACTTGGCTGGAGTGTGGAAATTGGATGGGCACCCAATTGCCACTTCACAAACTGGCTGAAATTTTCCACCGTCATTCACGCTGGGATTTTCCCCGTGTCGTTGAAAGTGAATGGAGTTTTGCCTGGAACGCTAAATTTTCCACTCTTGCTCGCAACGGGTCCTCCCCACGGGTAGGCTTTGAATGAATTTAATGCCTGGGCTTCATTTACATGGGCCAAGTCAGTTTCCCACCTGAAATAGGCAGGACGCAGCTGAAGAGCTGAAGGAAAGGACCACAGCATTGAGTTAAATCATAGGTTTGGGGGAGGACTGCATATCAGTGGCGGTTTAAAACTTCATTGGTGAGGCCTGGAGGAATATTCCTCCATCATTTATAGAATCATTGAATCCCTACAGTGCAGAATGGGGCCATTTGACTCATCGAGCTTGCACCAACAACAATCCCATCCAAGCTCTATCCCCATAACCCCATGTATTTACCTTGCTAATCTCCTTGACACTAAAGTGCAATTGAATATGGCCAATCAATCTAACCCGCACATCTTTGGAGTGTGGGAGGAAAACAGAGCACCCAGAGGAAACCCACGCAGACACAGGGAGAACGTGAGAACATGCAAACTCCACACAGACAGTCACCCTAGGCTGGAATTGAACCAGCTGAGCACATGAAGGAGAAAGGGAGAGAAGGATTATGGAAGAAGCCTGGTGTGGGCCGGTTAAAATCTGCCGCAGGCTCAGTCACTCGGTGGTTTCCAGTCCGGCAATTACATTTCCCAAACAAATAACTAAATCGTGGAAAATCTCAGCAGGTCTGGCAGCATCTGTAAGGAGAGAAAAGAGCTGATGTTTCGAGTCCAGATGACCCTTTGTCAAAGCTGGGGAGTAGTTTGACAAAAGGTCGTCTGGACTCGAAACGTCAGCTCTTTTCTCTCCTTACAGATGCTGCCAGACCTGCTGAGATTTTCCAGCATTTTCTCTCTTGGTTTCAGATTCCAGCATCCGCAGTAAATTGCTTTTACAACTAAATCGCAATGAATTCAATGTAAGTTTTCCTATTTCAGGATTTGTTAAAGAAATTAATTTTATCTAATACTTAAAGTTCATTTACTGAAGTAAAATACTTTGGTAAATTGTTTCATGTAGACGATAGCCAAGGAGGGAGAGAATCTAAATAGATGAAATAGAGATATGCAAAACATTGAATGCAGAACTTATTCAATAAAAGATCAGGACTGAAGATGTGAGAACTAAAAGGCACAAAAGCCTTATTCATCCTGACTCGAAACGTTGGCTCCATTCTCTCTCCACAGATGCTGTCAGAGCTATTGAGTTTCTCCAGCATTTTCTGTTTTTGCTTCAGATTCTAGCCTCTGCAGTATTCATATAAATATATAGTTTTTCCTTTCTTTAATGCAAGTGCTGAATTGTTGACTTTCTTAATTACTGGTATATCTGTAGAATTCCCAGTTAGTGGGTTCCAGTGAAGCAGGACATTATGATGAGGTATTGCGGGAAGTTTTGATCATATAGCTCTCGACAACAACAAAAAAACGGAAACAGTTTTCATTTTTGGGGAGTGGAAAACTACAAAGGAAGATCAGGGGGAATGAGGCCTGGCGACACAAAGCCAGTTGGCTATTCCTAGTTTTTGATCATGTGTTCTCAACCTCCTTCTTTGACACCACGCCTGCGAAACACCACGAGTTGCCTTATTACATGAAAAATGCTACATGAATGCAGGTTGTTGTTGTTGTTGTTTTGGCTGTCCAGCCATTGATTTTCCCTGATGCAAGTCTATCGTATCAATTCATCTCCTGGAGAAGCAACATGAGGGAAGCATAACCGGGCCAGAGTTAATATTAGTTCTTTTTAATCTGACATATGGAACATTTCATTTCTTACACTTTAAATCAACTGTCAAAATGCTTGTTGTACTAAGCATTTACAGCTGCTGTTTTATTGTCAGAATAAAGGGGAAAACTATCCTTGTTTCACGTAGTTCCCTATTTCAATGGTTGATTTTTAAAAAAAAACATTGCTGACAGTTCCTTCCCCTCTTCTCCCGAAGGTGCTGATGTATACTGGGGTATCGTGCTGCTCGCGCCTTTTACTTGCCCAGTTGAACGTTTTTCATCCGTGAAGCTGAATAATGAATGTTGTCAGGCGTCCAATTATTGGGAGCAACACAGCCAAGCCTGATCCTGCACTTTACTGACATCCACTCACCCTCTTTCCAATTGGGATCAGGGAGCGAGCTAGAGTGAGCACAGTGCTTAAGGTTTATTTATTAGTTACAAGTAGGCTTACATTAACACTGCAATGAAGTCACTGTGAAAATCCCCTAGTTGCCACACCTGTTCGGGTACACTGAGGGGGAATTTAGCATGGCCAATGCATCTCACCAGCTCGTCTTTCGGACTGTGGGAGGAAGCCGGAGCACCCGGAGGAAACCCACGCAGACACCGGAGAACATGCAAACTCCACACAGTGACCAAGTCAGGGAACCAAACTCAGGTCCCTGGCACTGTGAGACAGCAGTGTTTACCACTGTGCACTGTGCCACCCCGCCGTGGTGTTCTGTTACTTAAACAGTCCAAATCTTGATTTACTGCTGACTCTGGCTTCCAATTTACAAAGTTATTCAGAACATAAACTTCCATGAAAATCAATGGCTGGACAGCCAACAACAACAACTTGCATTTATACAGCATCCTTTATGTAATGAAGCAACTTGGGACCGGAAACTTACCACCATTCATGCTGTCGGGATTTTCACAGTGAATGGAGATTTGGCTGGCCGCTAAAATTTCCAACCTCGCTGGAACAGGAGCATGGCGTGAATGGACAATAAGAGAGCATCTACGGTGTTTCACAGGCGTGGTGGAAAACAAGGAGTTTGAGGACACATGATCAAAAGCTGGGCAAAGAAGTGGCAGATGGAATACAATGCGGAAAAGTGTGAGGTTATGCGCTTCGGAAGGAGGAATGGAGGCATAGACTATTTTCTAAATGGGAAAATACTTAGGAAATCCGAAACACAAAGGGACTTGGGAGTCATTGTTCAAGACTCTCTTAAGGTTAACGTGCAGGTTCAGTTGGCAGTTAGGAAGGCAAATGCAATGTTAGCCTTCATGTCGACAGGGCTAGAATACAAGAGCAGGGATGTACTTCTGAGGCTGTATAAGGCTCTGGTCAGACCCCATTTGGAGTATTGTGAGCAGTTTTGGGCCCCATATCTAAGGAAGGATGTGCTGACCTTGGAAAGGGTTCAGAGGAGGTTCGCAAGAATGATCCCTGGAATGAAGAGCTTGTTGTAAAAGGAACGGTTGAGGACTCTGGATCTGTACTCATTGGAGTTTAGAAGGATGAGGGGGGATCTATTGAAACTGACAGGATACTGCGAGGCCTGGATAGAGTGGACATGGAGAGGATGTTTCCACTAGTAGGAAAAACTAGAACCAGAGGGCACAACCTCAGACTAAAGGGACGACCCTTTAAAACAGAGATGAGGAGGAATTTCTTCAGGCAGAGAGTGGTGAATCTGTGAAACTTTTTGCCGCAGAGGGCTGTGAAGGCCAGGTCATTGAGTGTCTTTAAGACAGAGATAGATAGGTTCTTGATTAATAAGAGGATCAGGGGTTATGGGGAAAAGGCAGGAGAATGAGGATGAGAACAAAATCAGCCACGATTGAATGACAGAGCAGACTCGATGGGCCGAGTGGCCTAATTCTGCTTCTATGTCTTATGGTGTTATGGTCAAAGAGATAGGTTTGTTTCAAGGGTAAATATAGAATTGTCCATTTTGGTAGGAAGAATAAAAAAAAGAAGCTTATCATCTAAATGGTGAGAGATTGCAGGGCTTTGAGGTGCAGAAGGATCTGGGTGACTGAGTGCATGTATCACAAAAGGCTGGTATGCAGATACAGCAAGTAATTAGGAAAGCTAATGGAATGTCATAATTTATTGTGTTCTCTCGAGTTCCAAAGAATGAGAGATGATCTCATTGAAATTTACAAAATTTTTACAGTGCGTGACAGGATAATGTTTCCCCTGGCTGGTGAGTCTAGAATCAGGGGACGCATTCTCAGAATAAGGAGTAGGCCATTTAAAATTAAGAGGAGGAGGAGAAATCTCTTCACTCAGAGGGTGGCGAATCATTGAAATTCTCTATCTCAGAGGGCTGTGAAAATGCAACATTGCACATGTTCGAGACAGAAAGCGAAACATTTCTGGAGACTAATGACATGAAGTGATCTGGGGATAGTGGGGAAAAATGGCACGAGAGAGAGATAATCAGCCAAGATCTATTTGAATGCCGGACAGGCTTGATGGGCCGAACAGCCTACTCTTGCTTCATTTTTTTATTCACTCATGGGACATGGGCAACTAGTTCCTCATACGACAATAAATGCTGGCCAGCATTTATTGCCCATCCCTAGTTGCCCTTGAACTGGGTGACTTTTTCAGAGGCCATTTCAGAGAGCAGCTGAGAGTCAACCACATTGCTGTGGCTCTGGTGTTACTTGTAGGCCAGACCAGGTAAGGACCGAGTGGCACGGTGACACAGTGGTTAGCACTGCTGACTCACAGCACCAGGGTCCTGGGTTCGAATCCTGGCTTGGGTCACTGTCTGTGTGGAGTTTGCACATTCTCCCTGTGTCTGCGTGGGGTTTCCTTCGGGTTCTCTGGTTTCCTCCCACAATCCAAAGATGTGCGGGTTAGGTGGATTGGCCATGCTAAATTGCCCCTTAGTGTTAGGGGGGCTAACTAGGGTAAATGCATGGGGTTGTGGGGATGGGTCCCCGGGTGGGATTGTGGTTGGTGCAAACTCGATGGACTGAATGGCCTCCTTCTGCACTGTTGGATTCAATGGATGGCAGATTTCCTTCCCTGAAGCACATTAATTAACAAATGTTCCCATGGGAGTTTAAAGCATATTACTTTAACCAACGAATACCTCTAGAACCACATTATACAGTCAGTTAACCACAACTGTGCAGTTTGATCATCCATATACAATAAAGCCTTATTGTTGATTCATTTTCAAGGTTTCAAAGTCATTTATTTAAATGAACAAAGTGGCACTTCTGTGAATTTTACCTCAACTCTTTCAAATAAAGCAATAAAGAGCAACATGGAAAGAACCAAAATCAACAGAAAAAGGTACAAAAAACAGGTGGAAAAATCACGTAAGAATGCTGGAAATTTAAAGCAAAAATGGGAAGTTCTGGAAACACTCGGTGGGTCAGTCAGTAGCTATGAAGGAAAACAGACAAGTTTATGATTTGGATGGGGCCCTTTCCTCAGCCAGCAGCCAAGGAAAGCATGAATAACAGAGCAAACCCCAGAAATTTAAATAAGGAATCAGGAAACTGAAAAGTAAACAGCTTCAGGAAAGCATGAATGTTCAAAGAATCACAGCAGTCCCGTACTGTCTACAGTACAAGGGGTGGCGCGGTGGCACAGTGGTTAGCACTGTTGCCTCACAGCGCCAGGGACCCGGGTTCGATTCCTGGCTTGAGTCACTGTCTGTGTGGCGTTTGCATGTTCTCCCCGTGGCTGCGTGGGATTCCTCCGGATGCTCCGGTTTCCTCCCACAGGTGGTGGAGTGTGGCGACTAGGAGAATTGCACAGTAACTTCATTGCAGTATTAATGTAAGCCTTACTTGTGACTAATAAATAAACTTTATTTTTATTTTTACTTTACCATTCATACTTAAATAGGATTGCATTAAATATACAGCACATAATCTGCCAATTTAACCCAAACAGTCCATGCTTCACTTGAATCTCCTTGTATCCTTCCTCATCTAACTCGATCAGCAAAACTCCCTATCTAGTTTCCCCTTGAATGTACCGAGAATATTCACCTCAATTGTATTCTGTAGTAGCGAGTTCCACATTCTCACCACTTTTAAAGTAAAGAAGTTTCTTCTGAATTCCCTATTTGATTTCTTAAATCGATTATATTATTTTGATAACCTCTAATTTGGCTCTTCCCACAAGAGGAAACAGTCTCTCTGCATCCACTCCATTAAAAGCTTTCATAACTTTAAAGACCTTTACTAAGTCACTTCTTGGCCTTCACTTTTCAAAAGAAAAGAAATCCTCTCTTTCATGCATTCCTGATCCATTCAGTCGCTCAGTCATATGTGCTCTATCCAAGGGTAGGTCCTCAGCTCAATGTCTGCTGATGCTTCACCTTGAGGTATTCCCTTGTTAATTTTTTTGGGGGGTTTGCCATTTCATGATGCAGGTCAAGGAGGCAAGTTCCTAGTTTATCTCAGCCGTAACTTGAATTGAAAAGATACAAAGGTCTGAGGTCACGTACCAACCGACTCAAGAACAGCTTCTTCCCTGCTGCTGTCAGACTTTTGAATGGACTTATCTTGCATTAAGTTGATCTTTCTCTACACCCTAACTATGACTGTAACACTACATTCTGCACTCTTCCGTTTCCTCCTCTATGAACGGTCTGCTTTGCCTGTATAGCGTGCAAGAAGCAATACTTTTCACTGTATGTTAATACATGTGTCAAATAAAATCAAAAAACTACACATTGGTGTTATTGTGAAGCACATGACGATCATTTAACCAGCCAAGCTAACCAGCCTTCTGAGATATATATATCCATTCATTTCTGGTATCATCCTAAAACTTTTTTGAATCCTCTTGGGGTGGCATGGTGGCACAATGGTTAGCACTGCTCACAGTGCTAGGGACCCAGGTTCCATACCCGGCTTGGGTGACTGTTTGTGTGGAGTTTGCACGTTCTCCTTGTGTCTGCATGAATTTCCTCCGGGTGCTCTGGTTTCTTCCCACAGCCCAAAGACATGCTGATTGGGTGCATTGGCCATGCTAAATTCTCCCTCAGTGTATCCGAACAGGCGCCAGAGTGTGGTGACTGGGGGATTTACACAGTAACTTCATTGCAGTGTTAATGTAAGCCTATTTGTAACAATAATTATTAAATGAACTCCAGTGCCTCTTTATAATAACAAAGTAAAGCAATCATAGTCCCACATTACTATGGGCTGCTCTCCTCTTCCAGAGAGAGCTGACTGATGTTGACTTAACCTGAAGGTCATCAACCTCAGGCAAGGTTGAGAAGGCTAGGCCTTCATGAATAACATCAGCTGGTATGAGAATTGAACCCATGATATTGAAATCACTCTGCATCATTAACCAATGGTCCAGCCAACTGAGCTAACCCTTTTTATGATATGGCAGTAGGAATTGTACACAATGAACCATGTATGGTCTAACTGAAGATTAATAAATGAGCCATCAAGAAAATCTAAATTAACCATCCAATAATCATTAATATTTTATTTATCTTAATTTGCAATATACTCAACTGCTGGAGTAATAATCCAGGGTAATGCTCTGGGCACCTGGGTTCAAATCTTACCATGGCAGATGGTGAAATTTGAATTCAATAAAAAATCTGGAGTTAAAAGAACCATTGTCGAATGTCGTAAAAACCCACCTGGTTCACTAATGTCCTTTAGGGGAGGAAATCTGCTGTCCTTACCTGGTCTGGCCTACACGTGACTCCCGAGCCACAGCAATGTGGTTGACTCTCGACTGCCCTCAGGGATGGTTAATTAATGCTGACCCAGCCAGCGACACCCACATCCCATGAATGAATTAAGAGAAACCTTCATTCTAATGAATTTATCTCCATTATAGATAAAGGCAAGGAATTCCCCCTACCCCCATAACATAATCTCTGACACAAAAACCTGTGGTTGGCTGAATGTCCAATAAACTTTCTAATAGTTTTATTGAATAAAACACCTCTATATCCAAGATCTCCAGTATCTTTTCCATCATCCAATATGGCCGAGATCATTCCAATCATTTCCATGTCATGGCACATTGCGTAACTATAATTTCTGGGTATTTTCTAACCACCCCTCCAAATATTCTATTAAGTTTAGTAAGTGAGCTTGTTAAAGGCGCAGATTAACCGCATCCAGCTCTCAAGGGACTAATCATTCCATGTAACAATGCTGTTGACGTACATTGGCAGAACTTTTATCCTGGTTACACAGCTGTCCAGTAACAAAGCAGAGGAAACATTCCTTAAACATACTGTGAACTTCATGTTGAAGGTTTCAGGCAAGGAGCGCTCCTTAAATTCCTGCATTGTTATTGCACGAATATCTGGATGTCTGCAGGTTACGACCTTGGGATTACATTAAAGGTGCCATATAAATGCAAGCTGTTGTTTTTTGCCCCGAGTCTCAACATCAAATTTTCCAACTGGGTGGGAGGGAGAGTGAGGAGGAAGGGCAGGAAAAGAATACTTCTGGAACTAGTCCATCTAAATACTTCTCAGAAAGTAAAGATACAGTAGGCAAAATTTTCCCATCTCTCCTGCCACGGGGAATTTAGCGGGCGGGACAAGACCATGCAAAGGTCCGTTGACCTCGTGCGGGATTTTCCAGTCCTGGGGCGAGCGTGGCTGGAAAATCCCATCCAGTACCTCTTTAGGAAAGAAAAAAATCCAAACACAGTGTCGATGTTTCCCCATTTATAGAATTATAGAATCCCTTCAGTGCAGAAGGAGGTCACTGGGCCTATTGAGTCTGCACTGACCACAATCCCACCCAGGCCCTATTCCCGTAATCCCACATATTTACCTTGCTAATCCCCCTGATACTGGGTCAATTTAGCATGGCCAATCAACTGACTGTAAATGACGCTGTTTAGAAAATCAGATTGATATGATTGGCTATAAAATAGCCAATCATCTTAATATTCAAATTTTCCAAACATATCAATCTGATTTTCTAAACAGCGTCATTTACAGTCAGTTGATTGGCTATGCTAAATTCACTTAGTATCAGGGGGATTAGCAGGGTAAATATGTGGGATTACGGGAATAGGGCCTGGATGGGATTGTGGTCAGTGCAGACTCGATGGGCCAAATTTTCCTGTCGATGTCTGCGCTGGTGGGACTGGAAAATCCCACCCTCTGTGTTGGCACCTGTTGCATATGTAATATTGTTACATCTTTGACAAATGAAAAGGAGTAGACAAGAGGATAAACTGACTTAGGAAGTGAGGAGAAGAGTATTGGGGTCTTACTACAGTGAGAAAGCGAGAGATGAGATGGATTGCGAGTCCATAGAAAGTCTATTGTTGGTTCAAGTACACAGGCCCTCCTTCTAGAGCTATAGAAAATAATTCGTGACATAGAAACATATTTCTGGTTCTGGAAACGTAAATCCAGAAAACATTAAATTATGTAAGTAGAACAAGAGGCACAGGTTGGGAGCTACTGAAAGTCAAATTTAATACAATTTCAGGAAATTACTCTTTACACAGAGAATAACTGGGACATGAAATCCAGTCCCCATAGAGTGGCAGAGCACAAAACGATTAAGAAACAATTTGATATTGCATTGGGGTCATTGCATTGAATAATGCCATGCCTAGTAAAGGCATGTCCTATTTATAACTTTAAACATGGACTGTGCTCATTCATATGGAAGCTTCTGGAACTGTCCATCATTTATTTAAAAATTGGATGCAAATAACTTAAGATAAAAACAGAAAATGCTGGAAAATCTCAGCAGGTCTGACAGCACCTGTGGGGAGAGAATAGAGCCAACGTTTTGAGTCTGGATGACTCTTCGTTAGAGCTAAGAGCCAAGAAAATCAGAAAAGCTTTAACCTTTTAATTAAACCCTGCTCTCCTGCCCACATGTCCATCCTTGGCCTTTTGCATTGTTCTAGCGAACCCCAACGCAAACTGGAGGAGCAGCACCTCATCTTTCGATTGGGCACTTTACAGCCTTCTGGACTGAACATTGAGTTCAACCACTTCAGAGCATGAACTCTCCCCTCCACCCAGTTTCCACTTATTTTATTTCATTTAATCTCATTCTCCATTTTATCGATCTCCTTCTTTTCACCCTCCCGCAAACCCCTGCCACACACCCCCCCCCCCTCCCCCGCCACCCTTCTTCAGGCCAACTGCCACATTCCTCAGGCAGTCCTTTACCAAGCTGTACCTTTGTTTTGCCATTAACACATTCTGGTCACTTAATGGGCACGTTCAACACCTTCTCAGCCTTCTGCATGCTCCTTTACATTCCCTTTGTCCAAATCCACCACCCTTTCCCACCCTCATAAGAACAACGAACAGTACAGCACAGGAACAGGCCCTTTGGCCCTCCAAGCCTGCGCCGAACACTTGGTCCTATCTAGACCAACTGCTTATATCCCTCTATTCCCTGTTTGTTCATATGTCTATCTCGATGAGTCTTAAATGTGGCTAATGTATCTACCTCAACCACCTCACTTGGCAGAACATTCCAGGCCCCCACCACCCTCTGTGTAAAAAACGCCCATGTACATCTCCACTGAACCTTTCCCTCCTTATCATGAACTTGTGCCCCCTTGTAATTGTCATTTCTGCCCTGGGAAAAAGCTTCCAACTGTTCACCCTGTCTATATCTCTTATAATTCCATAAACTTCTATCAGGTTGCCCCTCAGCCTCCATCTTTCCAGGGAGAACAATCCCAGTTTATTCAATCTCTCCTCATAGCTAATACCCTCCATACCAGGCAACAACCTGATAAATCTTTTCTGTACTCTCTCCAAAGCCTCCACATCCTTCTGGTAGTGTGGTGACCAGAAATGGACACGGTATTCCAAATGTGGTCGAACCAACGTTTTATACAACAGTAACATAATTTGCCAACTTTTATGCTTGAAGCCCTGTTTGATGAAAGCAAGCTGCAAGTGTTCAAGCAGCACTTGTGAATCAACCTTCTAGATGTTCAACTACAAGAAACCTTGCAAACTTTACAAGACCCTAATTTCAACTTTAAATCATCAAAACTGTTCAAGAAGTCTCAGATCTGCCACATGGGACACCGGAAACCATAAATCAGAGACTGAATTGACTATAATCTGTAAAAGTGCATTATTGTTATCTGCATCCTGTGTGTGTGTGTGTGTGTGTGTGTGTGTGTGTGTGTGTGTGTGTGTGTGTGTGTGTGTGAAAAGTTTAAAGTTTAATTATTAGTGTCACAAGTAGACTTACATTAACACTGCAATGACGTTACTGTGAAAATCCCCCAGTCGCCACACTCCGGCGCCTGTTCAGGTACACTAAGGGAGAATTTAGCACGGCCAATGCATCTAACCAGCACATCTTTTGGACTGTGGGAGAGAACCAGAGCACCTGGAGGAAACCCACGCAGACACGGGGAGAACATGCAGACTCCGCACAGATAGTGACCCAAGACAGGAATCGAATCTGGGTCCCTGGTGCTGTGAGGCAGCAGTGCTAACCACTGTGCCACCATGTCACCATATGTGGGGTGGGATTTTACGACCACATTCAGGTGAGGTTCGTAAAATCCCACCCGAGGCCAACAGAGAATTCCATTCTGTAAGCCTCGCCTGCCCCAATTCTGGGGCGGGCGAGGTGGTAAAATTCCGGCTGTGGTGTGTAATGTGTGTGCATGTGCACGTGATGTTCCATTAATTTGGGATAAGTGTGTGAGAATGAATAACCTTCTTTCTTTTAAACTCACAAAAGCTTGCTGCTGGTTATTTCATTGGATTACACACTCCATGGGGAAGAAAGAACATACATATTTCCATACAAAACATATTGATTACAGCCAGTAAGGGAGCAAAGACAATCTGTTCATGACAATTGCCTTTCCCATCTATCACTGTCTCCTGATCACAATTGTTTCTGAATCAACTTGTTATGTAAAGAAAAGGAAATATGAGCACTTACCTGTCCACTCGTAGTTGGCAAACAATACTTAGTATGTCGACCACTCCTTCGTTTTTCAACTGATGGCATCCAATGGTGATAGCAATAAAACAGCCTGTTCTCCCGATCCCAGCACTGAAAGAAAAATGAAGCGACTGTGCCCAATAGTTTTCCACTCATTGTATTCGTTGTTTATGCGTTCTAAATAACATTATGTGGCTCAGTCTTCCTGTAAATTTTAGTTCTAGATCTGAGAAAACAGACTGGCATTTAGAAGTGGGGTATTATTTACATTTTATTATTCAGTTGCCGGTGTCAGCTGTAGCAAAGTTGGCAGCCCTCTTGCCTCTGAGCTGCAAGGTTGTGAGTTCAAGTCCCACTCCAGGAATTGAGCTCAGAATCAAAGCAGACGTGCCAAAGAAGAACTGAGGGAGTGCGGCACTGACAGAGGTGCCGTCCTTCAGAGGCCTGGAATCTGTTCTCTCGCACTACCCTGAAGGGGAACAAGGGAGTTATCCTTGGAGTCCTGGAATATATTTATCTCTCAACTCACATCACAAAAACCAAATCACCTGATAATTTTCACATTACTCTTTGAGGGAACTTGCTATGCACAAATCATAGAATCCCTACAGTGCCATTCAGCCCATCGAGTCCGCACCAACAACAATCCCACCCAGGCCCCATCACCACAGTCCCACATATTTACCCCGCTAATCCCTCTAACCTACGCATCCTGGGACACTAAAGGGCAATTTAGCATGGCCAATCAACCTAACCCGCACATTGTTGGGCTGTGGGAGGAAACCGGAGCACCCGGAGGAAACTTACGTAGACACGGGGCGAATGTGCAAATTCCACACAGTCATCCAAGTTGGGAATCAAACCCGGGTCCCTGGAGCTGTGAGGCAGCAGTGCTAACCACTGTGCCACCCATATCTCTCAACTCACTCACATCACAAAAACCAAATCGCCTGGTAATTTTCACATTACTCTTTGAGGGAACTTGCTATGCACAAATTGGCTGCTGTTTCCTGGATTGCAACAATGTCTGTCCTTCATTGGCTGCAAAGTGCTTTGGGATGTCCTGTGTTTATGAAAGGTGCCATATAAATGAAAGTCTTTTCTTTCTTTGAGTCTTTGGACTGAATGGTACAAATGAATAATTTTGAGAACTGAAGAGTGGGCTAACTTTAAACAGGTTTTGTCAGTTTGATGAGTAACTTATTATGAAGGGAGGTTAATTAAATGGGCAAATGTCCAGGTCCTCCTTAGCCCTGTCTGTCCACTGATTATGCGAAAACTCAAAGCAATGGGATATGGAACAGTAAAGCCAGAGCTGATTCATTAATTACAGTTCAAGAAACCAGACTCTCAGGGGAAGAAGAAATCTAAAAATATTACCTCTATTTCAGACCATACCACAGTCATGGCTCATTCACAAATTCTTTGCAACATGACTCTCTGTGGTGTAGGTGAAGACTTAAAAAAACTCAATTGATTGATAATTCTACTTTTTAAAAATAACAGTAAATATCTCATTAGATTTGTAATATTTAGATAGTTAAATTTCGACAGTTTACTTAAATGCTTGTGTCAGTCATGGCTCAGTTGGTAGCACAGTCATCGCTGAGTCACAGGATACTGGGTTCAAGTCTCACTCAAGGGCATGAGTACAAAAGTCATGGCTGACAGTTCAGTGGAGTGCTGAGGAAGTACGGTATTGTCAGAGATGATGGGTGGGTTTTGCAGCCGCGTTCATCCCGAAACCATAAAATCCCGCCCTAGGTCAACGGACTTCTCCATTGTCCGCCCCTCGCCCGCTCTGATTCCCATGGTGGGCAGGGCAGTAAAATTCCAGACAGAATGTTAAACTGAAGCCCCATCTACCTGTTTGGGTTGATGTAAAAGATCTGACGGTACTCTTTTAAAGAACAGCAGGGAAGTTATAACCTGATGTTCTGGTCAATATTCTCAATCAACTTCACAAAAACATGCTCATTATCAATCTTCCAGTTTGGGAAAGTTAACTGTGGCAATTTGGTTATCACATTTCCGACATTACAATACATTTCAAAGTACTTAATTGGCTGTAAAGGACTTGGAGATATCTGGTGGTCATGGCAAATGCTACATAAATGCAAATCTTTCTTCCTTTTGTATTTCCAAATTACAATTGTCCAGTCTATTGGCAAATATGACTTCAAAGTATTTTCAATTTTCATCTCTGGAGATAAAATAGTTTTTCATAGACTAAAGAAGAGGATTATGATGAAACTCTTTACCTGCAGTGTACAATGATAGGACCTCGGCCTGCTGACTTCTGCCTTGTCTCCTCCACTTTGAGCATGAGTTGCAATAGTGGCTGGGCACTATCTGGGGTCTTGTGATCAGGCCAGGACTTGTACCAGTAGTGTTTGATGTTTTGGGACTTGCCTTCATGCTAAGACAGAAGCACTTATATTATTAAATTTGGTGATACTCCCCTTCATTCTTCCATTCAACTTATCTCCTCTCTACCCCAATCTTTTCTCAAAACTCATGGTTCCGGTGCTCATTACTTTTCTCTGTCTTCTGTCTCTCCGACCATCTCCAGAATTATAAAACTCAAGGTTGGCACTTCCTGATCTACACCTTTTCTACTTTTCAACCTTGGTATGTCTTACTCCTAGCTCTTCACTAAGGTTCCAATAATGAAAGAAGTACCATATTGCACCACCGTATTTGACCTTAGAGCTACAGTTCTTGACATTGAGCAACTTATATTTAATGCCAAAAATGTTAAGTATATTGTGTAGCTAAAATCTATAATATATTTAGCACATTCAATGGCATGGAGTTAACATGGGGAGTTTTAGAAAGGGCTTGAATTAGTACTTTAATATTGAGATGTTTTAGTCAAATAGTTTTTTAAAAATAACAACTGGAATATTGGGATACACAGCCAGACAGTTAATACAGGTTATGCTATAGTTTTGGGATGTGTTATTCAGGTATCATGGAATACAATGCTCCATTTTGATCATCACAGTTGTGAAAGTTTCATGCATGCATTGGTGAAAATGCAGAGAAAATCAACAAGACACATCCTCAAATTTAAAAGAATAAGCCACAAGGAAAGATTATAGAAGTTCAATTCGTACAAATTTAGGTACAAAACATTAACAGTTATAGATTACCCCAATGGGAACCTACAATGAAATTAATGAAAAGTAAATTCAAAACAGCCAGTAGCATTTCTTACACTTAAATTGTGATGACGTTTAGGATAACCTCTCAGGCAGGGTGGTGGAGAAAAATATACTTGGTTCATGCAAAAATGTTGCTTGGCTGGGAATTAGAGCATCAGGTGGGTGCATCTCAACGAGCCTAATGGTCTTTTCATGTCATGATGTCCTTATAGATACATCATGTGTACTGCTAACTAAAAAGAATGCTTAAATAATGCACTATGGTGCTGACAGTACATTCAAAATCAATGTAAAATTAAACAATTGCAGCAATTTTATTACTACATTAACTCTGAACAATGTTAACTTTGTATTTAATGACAATATAAATAGTTCAATTGTAGATCAACAGAAGTTCAATTCTGGGCACTTAACTACTGTGTCCATCCATTTTTACCTTCAGGGTAAGGTCCCGCATGATGTAATGTTCACATTCAGTGACACTGTTTACAAGAACTTCAACCTTCCCATATATGCCCCGCTTCTCTGGCCAGTATAAAACGCATTTCTATGGCAGAAAATAGAAGGTTTGAATGTACACAGTGTGATCCACACCTCATCATTGAGTGTGATTAGACAACTTGCTTAGGACAAGGTAAAACAAACTTAAAGGGATGCGTTTTATTTTGATATTACATTCCACTAGTACTACACAATCTTAGTTCAATAAGGCAAAACTTTGTTGGCAGTAACCAGGAGGATGTTAGGATTTCTTAGCAAATTGAGAATGACCATCTGAATTTGAACTTTTTTGTCCTAAAGTTCAGACGTTCATAAGCTATAGAATCAGAATTAGGCCATTTGGCCCATCGAATCCGCTCTGCCGTTCGATCATGGCTGATATGCTCCTCATGGCCATTAGGGATTGCCATGCTAACACAACACAATCCCACTACATCAGCTTCCCCAGTGGCTGCTGTTGCAGCAGCAGCTAGCGCCTCCTTGACTCCTGTATAGTTTTTCTTAAAGCTGGCATCCTACCTTCAGTGGGAGACCGCTTCGGCTGCTGAGCATTGACATTTACATGGTCAAATCGAATGGACAAGTCGTGTGAGAGTAAAAGAAAATCAAGCAGATGTGAAGGAGCAAAGACAAGTCACTGTATCTAAAGTGCCGACCAGAACTGATATTTTATTACCCGTCACAGACTGCCAATCCCAGTGAAAAGGAACCTTAGGGTGGGGCCTTTATTTGGTAGGCCTTTGGGGAAACTTCCCATTTCCATTTTAAAATAAACATAAAATAATATTTCTCAAATCTTTGAGAAAGTGGTGTATTTCTTAGATTAGACTGGGCTACATTTTAAATTAAGCGAGCACATCTAAATGTTCCGTCCTTTTGTGATTATTCTATTTAGCAGCTCTTGGTCAAAATATCCCATAAATAAATTGACCTGTTTAATGTTATTTTACTTGGATTTCTTTGCACTATTTGAGATGCTCAGTATTGTATATTCTGGAAATAATTGTACTCGAGTTGATATGGGAAGCACTATTTACTTTGGCTGTGATGTATATGAATACTGATTTGCTTGCTTTTGAAGCATTATTAGGGCACAGAAAGAATTTGATTGAAATGATACACCCAAAGGAGAACCTGGTCTTATTCTCCGAAACACACAATAAGTTCCTTCATCAGCATACACCCACATTTAATTATATCCAAACCACTTGTAGAAATTTTAGGGAAATTACATAGGTGTCAATAGTAATCAGTTTGAACAGAGAAAAACAATTCAAAATGATTTCCTATTAGGCAGAACGTAACTTTGCACAGAGGGGTTTGCATAACAGCCCACTAGAAGGATGAAGGAAATTGTACTTAATGCAAGAACGTTATGAGATATTAAAATTAAACATGTACAACGAATACGAGAAAGGTGCAGTTCTGCTTAGCAGGCAGTAAGAGGATTTGCTGCAGAGATTGTCAAACCTAGCAGACCGACAGGAGAGAGGCGAGGTGAATAATTCTGACCTTTTTAGACACAAAACTCTTTGACAGAATAGTGTGATGGATAGATCAGTTTCTCACACCATATCGGGAACAGATTGTTTGAACAAATGCAGCCCAAACATAGATGACTCAATTAACAGCTGAACCAAACTTTGATACAGTCCTCACTAACCAAGTACAATTAAACTCAAGGATTTGTACACTTCACTCTTTAAGATTTGAACTCATTAAGGTTGAAGCAGAGTTTAATGCACTGGAGTTATGCAGAAGCATGGATATTGAAAGACAATGATACCTGTCCTTGTAATAGCCCAACAGATGACTGTTACTCCAATATTCATGTAAGTCCTTCATTTCCCGTGTCTCTCACCTCACCAGTACAGAACAGTGTTCAGTGTCTTCTTAAATTTCATTCAATGAACAACGTATATTCATTGTGTGATATATTTGTTTTATCATTTCTGGAATCAAAGTGAATGGTTCATGCTCCTCCCTCTCACTGTGATTTGATTTTATTGTTAATATTTCCAAAAGTACAGACCAAATCCATCATTGTCGGATCATTAAGACAATCAACCCCTTCTGAAATACAGAGATAAAGGAGCTATTTGATTGTCAGAGCTTTTAACTGTATCAAGGGTGTTTTTCTTGATCCCGTCCCAACTAAATTATCAACATTCAAAGCTGGGTGGACAATGTACTAAACCTATTCATACAAACATATCCTACTTATTGTCTCATACAACGTTAGCTATGCTTTAGTAAGCTATTTATAACTCCTTCAAATCTGTCCAATCTAAAATGCATTGTTTGAAGTGTTTACCCTTGGAAATATCTTGCATGAAATCAGTGTGGCTTAGGGACAACACTCAAGCCTCTAAATCTAAGCTTTGTGGGTTCAGGTTCCTCTACAGACCTTGAGAACAAAATCAAGGCTAACTTTGGGTGGCACGATGGCTACCACCCCTGTCTCACAGTGCTGGGGACCCGAATTCAATTACGGCCTCAGGTGACCATCTGTGTGGAGTTTGCATGTTTTCCCCTTGTCTGTGTGGGTTTCCTCCGGCTGCTCCGGTTCCTCCCACAGTCTAGAGATGTGCGGGTTTGGGGGATTGGCCATGCTAAATTTTCCTGCAGTGTCCAACGATGTGTAGTTAGGTGAATTAGCCATGGTAAATGCATGGGTTTACGGGGATAGAGGGAAGGGTCTGGATGGGATGCTGTTTCAGAGAGTCAGTGCAGACTTGATCAGCCAAATGGCCTCTTTCTGCACTGTAGGGATTCTATGATTCTAGACCAGAACTAAGGGAATGCTGCACTATTATTGATGCCATTTTAACATTGGACCCACCTGATGAGGCCCTCTGCACCTATTCAGGTGAGTGTAAAATATTTCATGGCACCTTTTCAAAGTAAGAAGTCTCACAACACCAGGTTAAAGTCCAACAGGTTTATTTGGTAGCAAATACCATAAGCTTTCAGAGCAGAGCTCCTTCGTCACAAAAGGACGAAGGAGCTCTGCTCCGAAAGCTTATGGTATTTGCTACCAAATAAACCTGTTGGACTTTAACCTGGTGTTGTGAGACTTCTTACTGTGCTTACCCCAGTCCAACGCCGGCATCTCCACATCATGACCTTTTCAAAGAACAGGGTATTTTTCCTATTATCCTGTGTTCCCTGACCTACATTAGCTCCTGGTTAAGCCATGCCCTAATCTTAAAATTGTCAACCTCATTTTCAAATACCTTCAGGGTCTCCCCTCTCCCTATCTCTGCAATCCCCTTCCAGCCCCATAACCCTTTAAGTTATCTGTGCTCATTTAATTCTGGCCGATTGAGCATGGCTGGTTTCAATTGTTCCGATGTGGAGAAGCACCATTGTTGGCCATGTCTTCATCTGACTAGACCAAAAACCCTGGAATTCCTTCTCTAAACCTCTCTGCCCCACTTTCTTCCTTTAAGTCACCCTTTAAAGCTACCTTTTTGACCAATTTTATCTGCCCTAATATCACTTTAGCTGTCTGTGTCTAAACATTTGCTCTTTCACCTTAGAGGAGGCAGTGCCACAGTGGTATTGTCAATGGGCCAGTAATCCATAGACCCAGGGTAATGCTCTGGGGATCCGGGTTCAAATCCCACCATGGCAGATGCTTAAATTTGAACCCCATAAAAATCTGGAATTAATAGTCTATTGATGACCATGGAACCATTTTCGATTGTAGTAAAAACCCATCTAGTTCACTAATATCCTTTAGGGAAGGAAATCTGCCACCCTTACTTGACCTACAGGTGATTCCAGATCCACATCAATGACCCTTACCTGCCCCATCAAGGGACATTAGGGATGGGCAATAAATGCTGGTCCAGCCAGCGACACCCACAGCTCATGAAATAATTAAATAAAAACCCTCCTGTAAGTGCTTTGGGAGATTTTATTGTCTTAAAACTCTGTAAAAGTACAAGTCGCTGTTCTTGTTGGGATTTTGTGCTATTGGATAGATACTTGGAAAGGAAAATATTGCACAGCTAATGTGAAAGAGTGGGATTAATGGGGGTGATTCTCCCATCCCAACGTGCGTCGGGCCGGGAGAATCATGTGTGGGCCGATTTGTAGGATTTGCACTTGTGTTCCCGAGGCCCGCGCGTCTCCGAGCGCCGGATATCCAGCGCGGTCAGGACCACGCTGGAAACTGGCGGGAACAGCAGATAGGTGATTTTAATCTATTTTTAATCTTATTTTAATGTCATTAGTGGGCCTGGGACTGAAATCTCTGGGCCCGCTAGCATCAGTGCACTTTCACTCCGGCAGGGTTCAGACTAGCTCCCCACCTTCGTGGAACTAACGGGGCGGTTCTGCCGGGGGCTGGGGGTGTTTGCCAGGGGGGGTCTGCCTCCCATGGGGTGGGGGGGGGGGGGGGTGGAATCTGTCGGGGGAGGGGGAAAATCATCACTGTTGGGGGTTGGGGCTGGAGATCGGGGCACTCCAGGACGGGTGAGGGGGTCGGGGCTAGCCCGGAAATGCTTGTGGGGGCTGCGATCGGGCTGTGGGTGGGGACTGGAGGGGCAGCACTGTGGGGGTCCCAGGCTGGCCAGCCATAGAGCCGGCCAGCAAACTGCAGGCTGACAGTTTGGGGCCGCTGCGCATGCGCAGAGTTCCAGAACTATCAGACTCCAGCGTGAATAGGTCCCGCCCCCGGGCCTTTAATGATATTCACGATTGTGACCTCTGCATTGCACAGAATGTGGGAGATTCGAGTCTGAACTCCCACTGAAAAAGCAACCGTGATTTACACCAGTTTTCCCGCGAATTCAGCACTTAGAACTTTTTTGGGAGAATCACCCCCAATATGTCAGCTCTCTGAAAGAGCTGTCACAGGCACGGTCGGCCAAATAGAAGGTGCTGCATGATTGAATTATTCTGCGCAATTTGGCTTCGCAGTTGCCTATGAAAGCAACAACAGCTACAATTCAAAAAGTAATTCACTGGCAGTGAAGTGTTTTTGGATGTCCTGAGGAAACTAAAATCTCTGGATAAAACATGTCTTTTCTTTGAAATAAAACACAGGATAAAGGAATTTGACATCTAAATGAGTGTGAGCAAGCTTGTGTCTCTACCCAAGAGCCGTGTCCTTATTTTCTCTTCAATTTTCTTCCCTACTTTTCTGAAAGTGACCGATCATTTTGGGATGCTGTCCCTCACACCCCTTGGGATGAATTTTCCCATCCCACCTGCCACTGGAATCGTAGCGGGCGAGGGGCGGACCATGGAAAGGTCCGATGGCCTCGGGCAGGATTTTCCGGTTTTGGGGCGAGCGCAGCTGGCAAATCCCGCCCCTCATGTCTCAGGCAATTTAAGTGCCCATTCTTCATCTTGGACATATTATTATGTGTGCCTGGTGGAGGTTTGATTGTGAGGAAGATCATGGTTTAATCTGATTATGCCCAAGGCTGAGACACTTTCTTCTGCAGTGGTCAACGCATTTCAATCAGGAACAGGAACTACAACTTATTGTTTCTCCACCCTCATCTAAAACTGAGTTGGATTGAAACCTGGTTAAGCAACACCTTGATTTTAATACATCATCATCCTTGTTTTCAAATTCATCCATGACCTCTCCCCTCTTTATCTCTGTAATCTCCTCCAATCCTACAATCCTCTGCAATATCTGTGCAGCTCCAATTCTGCCCTCTGGAACATCTCCACCATTGGGAGTTGTCTTCAATGAAGGTGTTGATAGAGTTATGTTTATCTGCTGGCTGAAACCACAGTGAGTCAATATCAGAAAAATATCTTTGTCCTCCTTATCCTCTTGAAAGATAAAGCTATCTTAAGTTTCAGTTTTATTTTAAAATGTAGTCTTCAAAAACATGTCTTTAAAGATTTATAAAGCCGTCTTGCAGGCCCTGTGTCAAAAGAACTTATAAAAACAAACATTTATATTCATAACCCCACATCAATGACAGCTAATCCGTTAAGAACCCCTTGGAACTGTCAGTCAAACTGTGACCCCCCCCTCTGCGATAATGATAAATCATCGAAGCAGTCAAGCAGTAATCATACACAAATGATAGCTTATGTCAACAAACAGCTATTGAAATTGCAAGCATCAATTTATTTCAACTCAAGGACACAGCAGACTTTGTTCAAAATTTAAAGGGCAGGGGATTTAAATAACTTGAAAGCTTGAAAGTTCCATAGACCTTATCCATTTTTTATGCACATTCACATCTGCTCCAAAAATAATCGGAAGTCACACACCGAAGGAAACAGACCTTTCTCCAGAACAAATGGGGTCTGTTTGATTGCAGCACTGGATTAAAATTGCCCTGCTGGGTTTGGCTGTGTGAATCATATCCAGCCCCCTTGCTGTGCCCCAACGGAAATAGGATCTGTCGGAAATGGGATGGGTCTTTGGGATCCGGGATCTGGAGCCATATTTGCTATGGCGTAGAGTCTCCATGACTCTGTGAAAATTTGGGCCCTTGTACCTAAGTCTCTCTTTGCCCTTGCTCCTTATGTGTCTGTAACTTTCTCCAGCATTATGCCCGCACTTCCAAAGCCTCCTGTTCCTCTCAGTCTCTTGTGCATCACCTTCGCTACTTACCTCTACTTTGGCCTCCATGTCATCAGCATCTTAGACCCACATGTTCTGAAGTACTTACCCTGAACCTTTCAATTTTGCCACCCACCTCTACCCCATTAGAAACTCCTTAAAGTATATCTTTTTGACCTCGGCTTAGAGTCTATTTTTGCTTAACCTCTGTAAAGTGCCTTGGCTGTTTTCTAATGCTAAGGGTGCTCGGAATTGAGGACAAACAAAACTCATTTCTGACCAAGTTATTATAGAAGAAGAAGAATCCCTACAGTGCAGAAGGAGGCCATTCGACCCGTTGAGTCTGCACCGACCACAATCCCACCCTGGCCCTATTCTCGTAACCCCCACATATTTACCCTGCTAATCCCCTTGACACTAGGGTCAATTTAGCATGGCCAATTAACCTAACCCACACATCTTTGGACGGTGGGGGGAAACCGGAACACCTGGAGTGAACCCATGCAGAGACGGGGAGAATGTACAAACTCCACATAGACAGTGACCCAAGCCGGGAATCGAACCCAGGTCCCTGGCACTATGAGGCAGCAGTATTAACCACTGCGCCACCATTCAATCTAGAGAGGGAGTACAGAAGGTTTACCAGATTGATTCCTGGGGTGGCAGGTCAGTCATATGAGGAGAGCTAAGTCAGTTAAGATTATGCTCACTGGAGTTTAGATAAGTTCTACTGGGTCCTCCAAGTTTTCTGCCCTGTATTTGCTCTCAGTCCATTTGAACTTATCTGCTTTTCCACACAGATTTGATTAGGGGTGTGGTGCCTCTCTTGAATAATATGACAAAACAAGCGCATATATTTCAACCCACAGGATATCAGATTAGCAAAATGCAGTGGCAGCAAAACCCTTCGACTGATGTAAGGGGCTGTCTACAAATGATTTTTCCCCCTACTGCAGTGAGAGACTTGACTTTGTCATCCACCGAAAGTGCTGAAAAAAAGTTGAAAGTTGATTATTTTTAAAAATAGCGATTGAATTCACTGAACTCTCGAAGTATTATTTGTGGACGGTCCCCAAACCTTCTGTTCTGCTTGTTAAATCCTAGCAATAATTTTCAAAATTATGTCAGCCTCACTCATCGGCAGAATTGAGTCAGAAGGTGGTGGCTTTAAGTTCCCTTCATGTCTTTGAGAACAGGAACACAGGAATATAGAGTTATAGGGTGGGATTTCCCAGCTGTGCACGCCTCAATGCTGGAAATTCCCATCTGAGGTCAACGAACCTTGGCATGGTCCACCCCAGCCCGCTATGATTCCCGTTGGGGGGGGGGATTCCCGTGTGGGGGTGGGGGGGGGGGGGGGGGGTGGAACGGGAAAATTCCACCCATAGAGTCGTACAGCACAGAAGAGGCCCTTCGGCCCATCGAGTCTGCACCGACAATAACTACCTCTAGAGTCACGCTTATCCCAATTTCCTGCACTTGTCCCATATCCTCGAATGTTATGATATTTCAAGTGCTCATCCAAATACTTTGTAAAGGTTGTAAGGTTTTAATCTTCTATTATTTTCCCAGGCAATGCATTTCAGATTCTCACCACGCTCTGAGTGAAACTAATGTTTTCTCCAATCCCCCTGAATCTCCTGCCCCTCACCCTAAAGCTATGCCCCCTCATGATTGGTCCATCAACCAAGGGGAACAGCTGCTTCCTATTCACCCTGTCCATACTCCTCATAATATTATACACCTCAATCGTGTCCCCCCCTCAGCCTTCTCTGCTCTAAGGAAAACAATTCAAGCCTATCCAGTCTCTCCTTACAGCTCAAATGCTCCATCGCAGGCAACATCCTGGTGAATCTCCTCTGTACCCCCTCTACTGCAATCACATCCTTCCTAGGGCCAGGAGGAGGCCATTTGGCCCCTCAAGTCTACTCTGCCTTTCAATAAGATAATGGTTGATCTGAATGTGGTCCCAACACCCCTTTCCTGCCTGTCCCCATAATTCTCGACTCCCGTGTCGATCAAACATTTACCTCATTCAACCTCCAATGTGTTCTGAGGAAGAGAATTCCAGATTAATGACCTCCTGAGGGAAAAAAAATTCTCCTCATCTCAGTTTTAAATGGGAAACTCTTTTTTTAAAACGGTGTCCCCTCGTTCTAGGCTCCACCCCAAGGGAAGCATCCTCACAGCATCTACCCTGTCACTTCCCCTCAGAATATTACATGTTTCAGAAAGATCACCTCTCATTCTTCTAAACACCAATGGACATGGAGTCAATCTGTAGAGGGAGTACAGCCAAGGTTTACCGGGCTGATTCTGGGATGGCAGGTCTGTCATATGAGGAGAGACTAAGACGGTTAGCATTATATTCACTGGAGTTTAGAAAGGTGAGAGGGGATCTCATAGAAACTTATAAAATTCTAACAGGATTAGACAGGGTAGATTCAGAAAGAATGTTCCCGATGGTGAAGGAATCCAGAACTAGGGGTTATAGTTTGAGGATAAGGGGTAAACCTTTCAGAACTGAGGTGAGGAGAAATTTCTTCACCCAGAGGATGGTGAATGTGTGGGATTCACTATCACAGAAAGTATTTGAGGCCAAAATGTGTGATTTCAAGAAGAAATTAGATATAGCTTTTGGGGCTAAAGGAATCAAGGGATATGGGGAGAAGGGGGAATCAGGATATTGAATTTGATGATCACCGTCATCATAATGAATGGCGGAGCAGGCTCAAAGGGCCGAATGGCCTACTCCTGCTTCTAGTTTCTATGTGCTCAACCTTTCCTCATAAAACAACCCCATAAACAGTCAGGTGAACCTTCTCTGAACTTATATCCTTTCTTAAGTAAGGAGACCAAAGCTCTGCACAACTTTCCAAATGTGCTGTCACTAAGACACTGAATGACTGTAGCAACACTCTATACTTGATTCATCTTGCAATAAACACCAATATTTCACCTGCTTTCCTAATCATTTGGTGTACCTGCCTACTAAGTTTTTGTGATTCATGTGCCAGGATGCCCAGGTTCCTCTGTATTGAAGAGGTCTGCAGACTCTGTCATGTGAAATAATATGCTGTTTTCTTATTCTTCCTGCAAAAGCGGACAAGTTCACATTTTCCCACATCATACTTTATCTGCCAAACTTTTGTCCACTTACTTAACCTGCCTAAATCTCTGCAAACTCGCTATGTCCTCTTGACAACTTATTTTCCGCCCAATCTTTGTGTCATTAGCAAATTTAGCTACCACACATTTGGTCCCTTCATCTAAAGCATTGACATAGATTGCAAATAGTTGAGGGCCCAGCACTTATCCCTGTGACAATCCATTAGTTACAGCTTGCCATCCCGAAAATGACCCTTTATCCCTACTCTCTGCTTTCTGTTAGTTAACCATGGAACCACAGAATCCCTATATTGCAGAAGGAGGCCATTCAGCCCATCGGGTCTGCACCAACTCTCCAAAGGGCATCCTACCCAGGCCCACCCCCCCACTCTATCCCCGTATCCCTGCACATTTACCATAGCTCATCCACATTACCTACACATCTTGGTACACTAACGGGTAATTAAGCCAAACTTCTATCCATGCTAATAGGTTACCCTCTACACCATGAGCTCTTATTTGGTGCAGTAATCTTTGAGTTGTGGCATTTTATCAAATGCCTTTTGGAAATCCAAATACGCCACATCCAAAAGTTCCCCTTTCGGCATCTTGCTTGTTGCTTTGCCAAAGAACGCTCGTAAAGTACTCAAACATGATTTTCCCTTTCACAAACCCATGTTGACTCTGCCTGATTATATTCTGATTTTCTAAATGTGCTGCTATTATCATCTTAATAATGGATTTTCCCTGTGGCAGATGATCGGCTAACTGGCGTATAGTTCCGTTTTCCTTCCTTTCGTGAATAGAGGTGTTACATTTCTGATTTTCCGATCCTCTGGGACTTTTCCAGGATCGAGGAAATTATGGAAAATCGCAACCAATGCCTCTATTATTTCTGCAGCCACTTCTTTTAACACCCTAGGATGTAGGCTATCATGTCCGGGGGACTTGTCAGCCTTTAGTTCTGTTAGATTTCCCAGTACCTTTTCCCTAGTGGTTGTTTTAAGTTCCTCCCTCTTGTTTAACTCCATATTTTCTAGTATTCAAAATGGACACATAATACCTGTCCAACGCGCCCGCCATTTCCTTCTTTCCCATTATTAATTCTCTGGTCTCACCTTCTAAGGCACCAGCACTCAATCCGATTACTCTATTCCTTTTAAATACTTGTAGAAACTCTTAGTGCGGAAGGGAAAATTATGCCCTAAGTGCAATGGCGGGCGGGTTTCGTGGCTTGTTTCCCACGGATGGTGGGATGGAAGATTGCACCTTACAAGCTCATTAATTATGCATCTCTGAATCACATGGCGGACAGCGACTCATCCACCCTACCATTACCTGATGGGGTCAAAGGTCCAGCCATCATATTTGAAAGCAACCCAAACATTACTCTCAGCGTGCCAGTTGTCTTTTCTTATTCATTCCTGGGACATGGCCATTGCTGGCTGGCCAGCATTTATTGTTCATCCCTAGTTGCCCTTGCTCAGAGGGCAGTTGAGAGTCAACCGCATTGCTGTGGCTCTGGAGTCACATGTTGGTCAGACCAGGTAAGGATGGTAGATTTCCTTCCCTAAAGGACATGAGTGAACCAGATGGGTTTTTCCAACAATCGACAATTGATCATCAGTAGATTCTTAATTCCAGGTATATTTTATTGAACCCAACTGGCAGGATTTGAACCGAGGTCTGGATTAATAGTCTAGCGATAATACCACTGGGCCATCGCCTCCCATTGCTAGGTTGTCAGGAAAACTCCTAGTATGGCTGCACAGAGGAAAAAGCTGCTCCCAGATTCAGCAAGGACTCTCATAAGGCCTTCATCTGTGGAGTCCACCAGCATTGGGTTGCCCTCTACCTGAGGGATGGCTCCAGGAGGTCCACCAGCCTGGCCTTGCCAATCTGGGGATGGTAGCAAGGGAGGTCTGCTCATTGGGCACTTGCCCGAGAAATGCCATCCGGTATAGGGAGAGGATGAATGATCTCATCCGCACTGCCAGGGTAAGTCAACCTTCAGCTCACTGCAATCTCACATTCTCATGATGGCATTATGCACTCAACTCATCACACAGCTCAGAAACCTCATACAGTATTAGTGGGGGAGATATCAGCACTGAGCGTTTCATGGGCACTTTAACATCACCAGCATCTCTTCTATCATGCTGCACAAACTCCATCCTCAGCCGTTACTGGGGAGGGCTGAGCACACACAATAGGTGTCCATGCTTCCCAACCTCCCCTCCATCCCTTCTCATCAAGTTCTATTCCATTTATCTTAATGTAGCCCAAGATCGCCCACAACCACAGGGTCATATCCCAGATGGTAGGAGGGCTGGCAAACATTCAGGAGTTGCCTGGCTTTGAGGAGGATGCTGCCAAGTTGTCGGGCAAGGGCTGAGATCACTCCCGTGGAGATAGTGAGATCGGCCTCTCCCTGAATGCCAGTACGGATCAGCCCTCCATGAGTTGTTCACATCCTGATAATAGAAGTGAGTGACAATGTTGTATTCTGCCTGCTCATGAACTATATCTAGCCTTTCTCTCTTACAGGCACCAGCAGACCCAGACAGATAATCGAGCCACCATCAGCCATCTCATGGCCACCTCAGGCTACGTCTAGTGGTGGAAAATCAGGTAGAGAGGCTAAGCTAGAACGAAGGATGGAGGAGTCAGCCCATGTTCAGATTGATATTGTGTCTCCAACATGCGAGTGCCTTGAGGTCACCATAGGGAGGGTGGTGGCTGCCTCGGAGACCTTGGTCCAGCAGATCCTGTCGGGTTTGCACTCAGACTTGCACTGCATCAGTTTAGGCATTGGTGGGATCCATCAATGGCTTGGCGAGAGGGCCTGGGGCCTAAAAACTATTCCCACATCCTTGCTCAGCAGGTCTGCCAGTATCTGTGGAAAGAGAATAGAGCTAACGTTTCAAGTATGGTGCTCTGAAGAAGGGTCATCCAGACTCGAAGCATTGGCTCTGTTCTCGCTCCACTGATGCCGTCAGACCTGTTGAGATATTCCAGCATTTTCTGTCTTTGTTTCAGACTCCTGCATCTGCAGTAATTTTACCCACATCTTTACTGCTTCTTATCTGTGTCCAAAGCTGATTTTACATTTTCCACTTCTGAACGACAGCCCTCTCTCACTAATGTACCACTCCAGATCTTTAAAAGACCTTTGGACATAGTTACTGCAGTTTTTAGTGGGTTCCCTTTGCTTACAATGTTGCAACATGTTGCTCACAGTTATATACCTTTGTTAGGGTCTTACCTCATTTTTTTCTTTCAGTTTGGTTATCATCACAATCACGGGACAATCCTCTTGCCAAACCATCCGCCAGAAGTCATTCACTGTATTGATCATTGGGCCCTGCGTTGCGATGTACGCCCTCTGCTGACCACCGTAACCCTGAATGACGTGAAGATGTCAGTCTTTTTAGCACAAATATGCAACTTAGTCATACAAAAGAAAATGCAGCAAAGGCTAATCGCTTTTGCACATTCAGCAGAGGCAGCAAGCAATCGCATCTCAAGTTCATGGTATCGTAGAATCCCTACAGTGCAGAAGAGGTCATTCAACCCATCGAGTCTGCAATGACTCTCTGATAGAGTATCTTACCCAGGCCATTTCCCCCGACCTATCCCGTATCCCACACATTTCCCATGGCTATTCCATCTAACCTACGCATCTTTGGACACTAAGGGACAATTTAGCATGGCCAATCCACCTAACCTGCACATCTTTGGACTGTGGGAGGAAACAGGAGCACCCAGAGAAAACCCATGCAGACACAGGAAGAATGTGCAAACTCCACACAGGCAGTCACCCAAGGCCAGAATTGAACCCAGATCCCTGGGGCTGTGAGGCAGCAGTGCTAACCACTGTACCTTTAATACTTGAAAAGTTTGACAATTATTTTAAAGTTTTTAAAGTTTATTTATTAGTGTAGCAAGTAGGCTTACATTAACAATCCAATGAAGTTACTGTGAAAATCTCCTAGTCGCCACATTCAAAATGCACCTAACCAGCACGTCTTTTGGACTGTGGGAGGAAACTGGAGCATCCAGAGGAAACCCATGCAGATGCGGGCAGAACGTGCAGACTCTGCACAGACAGTGACCCAAGCTGGGAATCGAATCCAGTCCCTGACGCTGTGAGGCAGCAATGCTAACTACTGTGCCACCCATAAGTAAAAAGTAGTAAAAGTGTCTAAAGAGAAACAATGGGGTTAAATTTCCATGGTGGTTCTCTTGATCACCAGAACTATTGGGAGAAGAACTGTGGAAACTCTCAGAAAATGGTGCAAGTGTTTACTGTGTCACAGTTAGGTGGTAAAATATTATAAATATTGGCCTAATTTTTGCATTGGATTTAAATTCTAATCAGTGCTGTTAATTGTTAATTAGCTGCCTTGAGCTTAATCTGTTGACAATTTGACGAGTTGGGCTAAGGACTAATCTTAATAAAACAGCCTTATTGTCTGACAATGTAGTCAATTAATCATCATTTGTTGAAAGCGCGATTAGCTTTATTATTCCCTGTTCCTTTACCATTATTCAAAACATTTACATTCTCTTATTTGTTTTCATTCCCAGTTCCTGGATGTAGCAAATGAAATTTGATGACATCTAAAAGGCAGCGATTATATTGTGAAAACGTGCGTGCAACAAATATAATGTAATGAGAAATCACCAAACAATTAGAAAGAAAGAAGCACAATTTAATTCTGTGGTGAAGGCTTAGCATAACTATTCTGTCGCTGGACATTAGAAGTATTAATATAATCTCTGCTGATTATGAATGCAACCAATAAACGTACTCACCCTAATGTAGTTGGCATTAATGTAGGTATTGCTAACAGGTTCGTCTTGACTCTTTGGTATCAGGCATACTCTGCTGTGTGGATCTAAGAAAGGGGAAAAAGGTGAGAAAAGTTCAAAAGTCCCTTGTGCTCCATATAATGTAAAGCAAACAGTGGTATTTGAGAGCTGAGTTTGCAGTTTACATTCAGGGAATTTGGAATCAAGAACACGACTTTGAAATTTGCATTTGGAGGATAGTCAATGCTGAGGAGGACTGCAACGAGTAAATCGTTGCAGTCCTTCTCAGCATTGACTATCCTCCAAGATAGTCCCTCCAAGAGGGAATTAATAAACTTGCAGAATGGGTGAATAATGAGAAAATGCAGTTTGAGGTGGCACGGTAGCATGGTGGTTAGCACTGCTGCCTCACAGCACCAGGGACCTGGGTTCGATTCCAGCCTCGGGTCACTGTCTCTGTGGAGTTTGCCCGTTCTCCCCGTGTCTGAGTGGGTTTTCTCTGGGTGCTCCAGTTTCCTCCGACAGTCCAACGATATGCAGGTTAGGTTGATTAGCCTTGTCAAATTGCCCCTTAGTGTCAGGGGACTAGCAGCGCAAATGCATGGGGTTGCAGGGATACGGCCTGGGTGGGATTGTTGTGCAGGCTCGATGGGCCGAATAGCCTCCTTCTGCATTGTGATTCTATATGATTCTATGACACAGATTTATGTGAAGCAGTGCATCTGATAGGAAGAACACAGGGGTCACTTAATGCTTGGGAAGTGCTAGTATAGGTGGGGTAGAGGAAGAACGGGCTCTTGGATACACCTGACACAGTGATTAGCAATGCTGCCTCACAGCGCCAGGGACCTGGGTTCGATTCCCAGCTTGGGTCACTGTCTGCGTGGAGTCTGTGCATTCTCCCTGTATCTGCATGGGCTTCCTCCGGGTGCTCCACTTTCCTCCCACAGTCCAAAAGACAGGCTGGTTAGGTGCTAAATTTTTCCCTCAATGTACCCGAACAGGCGCCGGAATGTGGCGACCAGGGGATTTTCACAGTAACTTCATTGCAGTGTTAATGTAAACCTACTTGTGACTTATTATAAATAAACTTTAAACTCTATTACTAAAAGTTGCTCCACATGTTACCAAGGCTATAGGAAAAGCAAACCACGCACTAGACTTTATTTCTAAAAGGATAGAATTGAAAGGTAGATAAGTTATGCTTGACCTGTATTGAATATTAATTGGACCACACAAGAATATACCATATTATATAAAGGATGTAGAGGCACTGGAGAGGGTGCAGAGGAAACTTAGAAAGATGAAGCCAGAAATGTCTGCGTGTACCTATTACAAAAAGTTTGATAGGCTAGACCTCTTTTCTCATGATGAAAGAAGGGCTGAAGAGTCTTTAAAATTATGAAAGGTTCTGATTGTGTGGAAACAGAGAGAATATTTTCTCTTGTGGGGAAGAACATAAGCTATCAATATAAAAATCATCAAGAAATTCAATAGGGAATTGAGAAGAATTCACTCCATACCCAAAAACTGATGAGAATGTGGAACTCGCTGCCACAGGGAGTGGCTGAATGACTCATAGCAAATGCACTTAAAGGGAAGAGTAAGAGGCAACTAGACTGAACTCCATATAAGATCTTGAAGGGTCTTGACAGGATTGATGTGGAGAGGATATTTCTGCTTGTGAGTGAAATTAGTGCCAGGGGTCACTGTTGGGAAATATGGGGTTGTCCATTTGGGACAGAGATGAGGGAAATTTCTTCCTCTCATAGGGTTGGGAGTCTTTGGACATCTCTTCCTCAAAAGACTTTGTAAGCGCAGTCTGCATAATATCAAGGCAGAGATAGATAGATTCTTGATAAGCGGGGGCCGGGGTGGGGGGGGGGGGGGTTTGGGGCGGGCGGCTGAGTGGGGAAGGTTATCGGGGGTAGGTGGGAATGTGGAGGTGGGGGTCACAATCAGATCAGCCATGATCTCACTGAATGGCAGAGCAGGCTCCAAGAGTGAAGTGCCCTACTCCTGCCCTTAATGCGTATGTTCGTGAAGCTAAACAAGAATATCGGGAGAAGGGAATAAATTGATCCTGAGGAAAGATGGGAGGAATCAAAACAGAAAATGCTGGATAAACTCAGCAGATTCTGTCAGAAGGATTCTTTAGATCCAAAACTCTGTTTCTCTCCACAGATGCTTCCAGACCTGCTGAGTTCATCCAGAATTTTCTGTTTTTATTACAGATTTCCAGCTTCCACAGTATTTGCTTTTGTATAAAGATGGGAGGAGACTTGAGTGGAGCATAAACATTGGTATGGATTGAGTTGAATGGCTTGTTTCTGGTGGACACAGTGAGAAGTCTCACAACACCAGGTTAAAGTCCAACAGGTTTATTTGGTAGCAAATACCATAAGCTTTCGGAGCACTGCTCCTTCGTCAGATGGAGTGGAATTGTGCATTTCCACTCCGTCTGACGAAGGAGCAGCGCTCCGAAAGCTTATGGTATTTGCTACCAAATAAACCTGTTGGACTTTAACCTGGTGTTCTGAGACTTCTTACTGTGTTCACCCCACTCCAACGCCGGCATCTCCACATCATTGTTTCTGGTGGCACAGTGGTTAGTATTGCTGTCTCACAGCGCTGGGGACCCGGGTTTGATTCCGGGCTTGGGTCACTGTCTGTGCGGAGCCTACACGTTATCCCTGTGTCTGTGTGGGTTTCCTCCGGGTGCTGCTGTTTCCTCCCACAGTCTGAAAGGTTAGGTGCATTAGCCATGCTGAATTCTCCCTCAGTGTACCAGTAATGGCGCTGCAGTGTGGCGACTAGGGGATTTTCACAGTAACTTCATTGCAGTGTTAATGTAGACCCACTTGTGACACTAATAAATGAACTTTAAAAACATTTCCCATGGCTAATCCATCTGGCCTAGACATCTTTGGACATGAAGGGACAATTTAGCATGGCCGAACCACCTAACCTGCACATCTTTGGACTGTGGGGGGAAACAGGAGCACCTGAAGGAAACCCACGCAGACACGGGGAGAAAGTGCAAACTCCACACAGTCACCGAAGGCCAGAATTGAACCCAGGTCCCTGGAGCTGTGAGGCAGAAGTGCTAACCACTGTGACATACTGGTTAGGTGCACTGGCCATGCTAAATTCTCCCTCAGTGTACCTGAATAGGCGCTGGAGTGTGGCGACTAGGGGATTTTCACTGCAATTTCATTGCAGCGTTAATGTTGGCCCACTTGCGACACTAATAAATAAACATTAAGAACTGTGCCATCTATCCTTTGTAATCCTAAGTAATCTTACTTAATTAACAAGAAAGGAAACTCTTTTTAAGACATTACCAAACAAAAATACAATTGAGTAAGTCTTAGCAGCTTTAGGAGTAATCATAGCCACGTTCAAAATGGCGAATATGCGAATTTAAATGCATCCCCAGAAAAAACTACATTTGAGTCAAACTGTTACAACAGTGATATTTATACAAATTATTCCTTATTCTGAATTGAATAGCTGGCAACAATATATAAAATCCTTCCACACCTGCAAAACACAGATTCAGGCATTTATGCTTAGTAATCTTAATTGAACTTATTAAACTAGTTTCCTGAGAACAAAGACTAACAATTCCCTTTGAAGTGAGTGCACTTGCTGTTAACCCGCACTTGGTAGAATAAAGCGGTAGTTTTATTTTATGTGTAAATAAAAGTGGCACAAATTCCATAGCCTGCGATAGAGGAACTCCTTGTTGAACAGTTATCACTTACTTGGTTTCCTCTTTTGTCGTGGGAAAAGTCGTTGTCAAAAAGGAGTTGGATAATGTGCAGCTAATGACCTCCGTGCCAAAATCTTGAGGAAAAAGTTCATTTGTGTAATGACACAAAATATCATCACTGCGGATGCACGGTAGCAAATACAAAAGAAAAAAATCTAATCTTTGCTGTGTCCTTTGATGTGCCAAGCAAGATGGAAAACACACCTCATTTAACACCCATTAACCTTGACCTTAAGCTGGTAATTACTACACCACTGTTTCTCTTTGACTTTGCTCAGTCCGTAATGGCCAGTGTCTTACCAATGAGAGAACAGGAAGCCTCCCAATTCTTTCATTGTGGATAAAACTATTTCAGTTTCCACAACCACCCCATGACTACGTGACCTTGCCAATCACTCCACCCTTGATTTGTCTATCTTGTTGTACAATGCTTGGACCACTTATTATGCTAAAGTTACGGTGATTCAGGTCTTGTGCGCAGTGTGTATGCTTATTGCCTTCCAGTGTTTTTTAAGAAAAGAAATTACAGAAAAGAAATGGTCGTAAACTGTTGTCAATCTTAATTATTGGACAATCGTCACACTGAAGGAATATTGCTGGCTTGGTAGCCTTCCCATTGAATGGCTTCCTTGCTAACTTTCTCGCACAATACAGATGCATTTAAAATAACGTTATCTTACATTAAAAAAGATGATTTTTTTTGTTAACTAGATGGCTTGCATAAATTGCATTGCGGGGAAGCTTGTTCAGTGCAGTTTTGATAATCTGCCTTTTGCTGCAGGCTAATTAACGGTTACACAATGGGAAACTCTTGTCTGGGGAGGTGATTTGTGCAAATTCAATCCAGGCAGTGTTTTATATAATTCCCCTTCAAATGAGAGACTCAGAGTAGCAAAAGGCAGTAAAATCTGCCTTCAGAGAGACTAAGAAACTCATGGCTGTCATATTAAGCTGAGATACTGGGAAGCAGAATGGTTCTTAAGTTGCGCTCTTTAGACTTGGATCCAATCAACACCAGGGAAACATTTGCCTCATTTCTGTACATTTCTCTCTCCCACACCCGCCAAATTGATGCAATTTCTCACATTAGCAGTGTTTAGAAAGTGCTTTTGCTTTATTTCTAATGTGGTTTCCTCTCATTGCAAACCGGTGAGGCACATTCAAGACCAATTTGTAGCTAAAACTGGTTTGAACATTAGCAGTGAAGATTACTTTTTTGCAACTTTCTTTGCAGCTGAAGAATATTCATAAACAATTTGCAAAGTTTTCAGTTGAATTACGCCGTATGTTAGAGTGACTGAAAATTATTTGCAAACATCGTGCAGTTGAAATGATCAATCAGTTTATAGTTTAAAGTTTATTTATTTATTAATCACAAATAGGCTGACATTAACACTGCAATGAAGTTACTGTGAAAATCCCCTAGTTGCCACACTCCGGCACCTGTTTGGGTACACTGAGGGAGAATTCAGCGTGGCTAATGCACCTAACCAGCACGTCTTTGGACTGTGGGAAGAAACCGGAGCACCCGGAGGAAACCCACACAGACACAGGGAGAACGTGCAAACTTCACACAGACAGCAACCCTGTTCAGGTACAATGAGGCACAGTGGTCAACCCACTTGATCAGCGCATTTGCGGATTGTGAGAGGAAACCAGAACACCCTGAGGAAACCCACACAGACACGGGGAGAAAGTGCAAACTCCACACAGACAGTGACCCAAGCCGGGAATCGAACCCACATCCCTAGCGCTGTGTAACACCACTGTGCCACCGCGCCGCCCTTACCACAGAAAGATAAAAGTGTAATATGATACCTGCATTTGAAGGCAGTTTAAAATTATGCTCAGAATCTGTATTGAGGTGTATGTTATACAAAGTACCCATACATGATCAATACATTTTTCTGAAAATGCCATGATGAAAATTGATAAATGATGTCTATCACGATGATCAAATTAGGTTTAATTTATTCATTATTATCTGAAACAGAAAGTGGGACTTTCCAGTCATGCTCGCCCCAATTCTGGCCTCTTGCGCACCCATGAGTTTAATCACTCCACCATTGGTGGCCATGGCTTCAGTCACTATGGTTCTCAGCTCTGCGACTCTCTTCCTAAATCACTCCATCTCACTCCCTTTCTTTCCTCCTTTAAGACATACCTTCAAACTTGCCTCTTTATCATCTACCTTAATATCTCCTTTTGTGGTACAATGCCAGATTTTGTTTTATAAAGCCCTGTGAAACAAATGCCTTGGGACATTTTTTGATGTTAAAGGTGCTATGTAAACACAAGTGTTTCTTCTTGTTGTATAAAACACAAGGGTTTTTGCAAATTGGTTAGGGGTAAAATTCAACTTCTTGTGGGGCTGCCATAGCAGCAGTAACAGATGAGTGATTTAAAGTTTATTTATTAGTGTCACAGGTCGGTTACATTAACACTGCAATGAGGTAACTGTGAAAATTCCCCAGTCGCTATACTCTGGCATGGGTTCGGGTACACTGAGGGAGAAATTCACATGGCCAATGCATTTTGCAAGCAATTATGAAGTTCGTGTGGAGTGTGGATACAGAGCTGGATTGGTTAGAAAGCCCACCTCTGACTCAGAAGCCCATCTCCCAATATGATTTAAGGCCTTGAAAGCCTCACCTCTCAGTCTCCGCATCCTCCACCAACCCCAATGCTACCCGTACTCCTCAGGTTGCCCATGCCACCTCCATGTTCATTCATACCCCATTCATCCACTCTGCCACCCTTAAATCTCCATGCCACCTGCATGCTCCCTCACCACACCCCACCCTCCATGCCACCACTTTTTCCCTGAGACCTCCCATGCCATGTATCCTCTATAACTGCTCCCTCAATATGCCGTAGGTACAGTCCTCAGGAACCATTCATTAGGAATGGGAATTATTTTAAAATCATTGAAAAGAATTTAACGTCTAATAATCTAATAAACCCCCGAATTCAAACAGACCACCATTGGTATGAGAAAGGAAAACAAACTACTCCAGTACAAAGAAATTCTAATTCTTTAAGTGCCAATTAGATTTACAAACAAGGAAAAACATTGCATCAAAGGCATATTCTGTTATTACAGCTTCTTAAACATTTCAATGGTTCTTGGATCAAGGGACCACCTGCTGAGCTGAAGCCATTAAAAAATTTTCAAACTGAGCCAAGCAGTCATATTGGCTACAGCTGTCATAACAAAAGCTTTCAGCTACAAAGCCTGAAACTGACTGAACAAAATATATCCCACTTCAATGTCAAAGCAGAGTATAGTGTTTCATTTTTAACTTTCAAAGTAAGTGTTTTTTAAACAGTTATTGATGTCAGTTGATTTAAATCACAGTACAAAATATGACATCTGAGGTCGACAGGATTTTTTCTTTACGTTTTAATGCATTATGGCACTTTCTCCAATGGAAAATGTATTGCAATGCATAATTTACACAATGCTGGTCAATGTAGGGGTCAATTTACCTTTGCAGGGCATGTCCCTATAATGAATCGCTGCATTACAAATGCATTATAATATCACATCGAATAGTGACATTTGAAGGTGTTGAAACATTTTATACTTACACTTCAAATGTTCCCAACTTTTCAACAATGGTCACAAACAGAGCGTGGCATGGTGGCACAGTGGTTAGCACTGCTGCCTCACAGTGCCAGGGACCCGGGTTCAATTTGGGCCGCGGGTGACTATCTGTGTGGAGTTTGCACGGTCTCCCCATGTCTGCGTGGGTTTCCTCCCACAGTTCAAAGATGTCCAGGTTAGGTGGATTGGACATGCTAAATTGACACTGGTGTTCGGGGGGATTAGCAGGGTAAATATGTGGGGTTACGGGGATAGGGCCTGGATGGGATTGTTGTCAGTACAGGCTCGATGGGCTGAATAGCCTCCTTCTGCACTGTGGATTCTATGATTCTAAACTCTTCGAAGAAGGTGCATTTTTTAAGGATTCCAAAATCCATACCAGCAAATGAACACAGTATGCGGGAAGAAATACCATTTTCCTGTGGTCCTCACAATGAGAACGCCAGTCACGGAAGACTTGCGAATGTGTTTTGCCCCCAACGCCTTCCCAGCCCACAAATGGGCCACACAAGAATGGTGTGTGGTCCGAAAGCAGAGGGAAATTGTTTTTAGCAAAATGCTTAAGTTCAGCATTTCATGACCTGATTCACACCTCCATGGAGAGACAGAATCGGGTCACCTGGTCTCCCACTTCACCAACTGGCTGCCAGGAGTTTAACAAACATAGCTGACCCATGTAAGCTGAAGCAAGATTACTGCAGCAATATTACTCCCCTCAAACGCTGAGGCAGGCATTCTGGTAGTGTTGCGAATGGTGCAGGTACTGAACCATTGTAGTTCATGTCCTTCACCCCAGAATTTGGGATAGAGTCTGGGAGAAATTTCTGCGCTTCTCTTTGTGCACCCCAACAGAATGTTTCAGTCCCAATCTCAGAACATGGACTATAATACCAATAAAAACGTACCAAAACTTGACACAACAATCCTTGTCGACACTCAGTGAAATTGTCAACATAGTGCTGAGGAGGTATAGGCTGTCAACCTGTAACCATTAAAAACTGTGCGGTGATTCAGTTTATGTCAGACACTTACAGTCAGAAAGGTGAAGAGCTTTTCATTGCACCAGTAAACCTGGATTCCCGGAAGAAAAAGCAGAAGGAGCCAAGCCACCTGGCTCCAAACACTCTTCTATTATGCAGGAATAAGCTGTTTGGTCGCTCAAGTCTGTCCTCCAATTCGATTAGATCATGGCTGATCTATCACAACTCTGTTAATTTGCCTTTGTGCCATATCACTTGATAATCTTTTCCAACAGTGATCGTACTTCTGAAAATTCCACCTGACCCAGTATCCACGGCTCTTTTGATTGAGAGAGTTCCAGATTTCCACTGCTGCTTACGTGAAAAAGTGTTTCCTGATTTCACTTCCAAACCTTCTCGCTCTTATTTTTAGGTTATGTCTCTTTGTTCTGGACTCTCCCATCAGAGGATATTATTTCGCTGTTTGTAACCTATTGAACCCCTTTATTGTTTTGAAGCATCGCAATTAGTTCACTCCCCCCCACCTTCGAAACTCAAGCGAATACAAACTTGCAATCATAATGTAAACTTTTAACATTTTCCTACATTACTAGTGATTACACTTCAAAAAAATATCATTGATTGTGGGCTGTCCCATGGTTGGAAAAGGTACTATATAAACACCAGTCTTTCTTTCTTTAACTGCACTTTTACCTTACAACTTATTAGCTTCCAGACGACTTTCTTTCCAGTTCATTGCATTCCACCCCTAAAGGACAAATTTTCCCATTCAGCCCTGCCACGGGAATCGTAGCGGGCAAGGGGCAGACCATGGAAAGGTCTCTTGACCTCGGACGGGGATTTTCCAGTTTCGGGGCGAAAGCGGCCAGAAAATCCCCGCCCGAAAATAAAATAATGTAAAGTAGATATTTCTTTCTTATTTTTAAGTCAATTTTTTTCTCTCTGATACTGAGTCCGATACATAAAGTTAGCGAAGAAGATTATATTCAACACCATGTCCTTTTGCAAAGTAGCACATTGGTACAGATGTGAGGAAAGAACCAATGGATTAATTTTGCTGATCCCTTTGAGCCAATAATAACTGTTGCCCTCCTCCAGAAAGGAGCACCCCGCCCCCAATCTGTGACTGTGGAGCTGCTCTATGTAACCTGAAAGAAAAATAAAAACCTGGCAGTTAAACCAGTACAATATCTTTTTTTAAATTATTGTCACATGTATTAACACACAGTGAAAAGCATTGTTTCTTGCGTGCTATACAGACAAAGCATACTGTTCATAGAGAAAGAAGCGAGAGAGTGCAGAATGTAGTGTTACAGTCATAGCTAGGATGTAGAGAAAGATTAACTGAATGCAAGGTAAGTTCATTCAAAAGTCTGACAGCAGCAGGGAAGAAGCTGTTCTTGAGTTGGTTGGTACGTGACCTCAGACTTTTGTATCTTTTTCCCGAAGGAAGAAGGTGGAAGAGAGAATGTCCAGGTTGCGTGGGGTCCTTAATTATGCTGGCTGCTTTGCTGAGGCAGCGGGAAGTGTAGACAGAGTCAATGGATGGGAGGCTGGTTTGTGTGATGGATTGGGCTACATTCACGACCTTTTGTAGTTTCTTGCGGTCTTGGGCAGAGCAGGAGTCATACCAAGCTGTGATACAACCAGAAAGAATGCTTTCTATGGTGCATCTGTAAAAGTTGGTGAGCGTTGTAGCTGACATGCCAAATTTCCTCTGTCTTCTGAGAAAGTAGAGGCGTTGGTGGGCTTTCTGAATTATAGTGTCGGTATGGAGGGACCAGGGCAGGTTGTTGGTGATCTGGACACCGAAAAACTTGAAGCTCTCGACCCTTTATTCTCAGTCCAGTCATTTTCATACTTGTAATGGCTTCCCTTGATCTTCTGCCCACTGTTTGGCACAAGGGTGTTGCCTTCTTACCAACTTCTAGTGGTGTAGAAACATAGAAACTAGAAGCAGGAGGAGGCCATTCGGCACTTCGAGCCTGCTCCGCCATTCATTTTGATCATGGCTGATCATCGAATTCAATATTCTGATCCCCCCTCCCTCCCATATCACTTGATCCCTTGAGCCCCAAGGGCTATATCTAATTTCTTCTAGAAATCAACCAACATTTTGGCCTCAACTACATTCTGTGATAGTGAATTCCACACATTCACCACCCTCTGGGTGAAGAAATTTCTCCTTACCTCAGTTCTAAAAGATTTACCCCTTATCCGCAAACTATGAGCCCCTAGTTCTGGACTCCCCCACCATTGGGAACATTCTTTCCGAATCTACCCTGGCTAACTCTATTAGAATTTTACAAGTTTCTATGAGATCCCCTCTCACTCTTCTAAACTCCAGTGAATATAATCCTAACCGACTTAGTCTCTCCTCATATGACAGGCCTCCACCAGGGTTCAACCTGGTAACCCTTCGCTGTACTCTCACTGTAGCAAGGACATCCTTCCTCAGATAAGGACACCAAAACTGCACACAATACTACAGTTGTGGCCTCACCAACGCCCTATACAATTGCAGGAAAACATTCCTATCCCTATATTCCCTGTGGAGTACAGGGGTACCCGAAGGGGCAAGTGCTTCTGATTCTGAAGACATCTCACCCAGGTGCAAACTCATTTGAATGGTCAGAACCTTCATTTGGACATTTAAACCATTGCCCATGCGTGAAAGAAGAGGAGATCGATGGAGGGTTTTCTCTCAGGGAGCGTGGCATGGGAGATGCCATCTGCTGGTGTTACTTGTCTCCAGTCGTCTAAAAATGGGATTAAATGAGCTAAAAAATCTTAAAATAACCTTCCTTCAACATATAATCAAGTACCTACAAGGTGCAGTCTATACTTGAACTGCTTTGCGACACGGCTTCACAATGACTGGTACTTCTCGTGAATGGCCAATAATCACACCCAAATCCTTTTCCTTTTATACCTTTCCCAATGTACACCCATTCATTGTGTACTCTTGTTCGTCATTTCCTATCGCAGCAGACTTTGTCCGGATTTAAATGCATTTTTCAATCCATGGCTTAAGAACAGCTCACATTTAAAAGTACGGACGGGAAGGAGATTGATTTAAACAGTCCTGTTTTGATTTTGATTTGATTTGATTTATTACTGTTGGTATACAGTGAAAAGTATTGTTTCTTCTGCGCTATATAGACAAAGCATATCGTACATAGAGAAGGAAAGAAGAGGGTGCAGAATGTAACGTTACAGTTACAGCTAGGGCAGAGAGAAAGATTGGCCAGGATTCTCCCAGAATTAGTGTAAAAATTAGTGCCAAATTAGTGTAAAAGCGGGATTAACTCTTGCTGGTTATTTGAGCGTGATTTTCAAAATGTATCTCCCGCACTCTGTGCCCTAGCGAAATTCACATTGAAAATCCAGGGGTGGGGCCTATTTCTGCTGGAGAGGCCGGCAGCATAGCGCTGAGTGGGCCACTGCACCTGCGCCGATCTGTCATAGCGGAGATTGGCGCCTGCGCACTAGCCCTGCACTCCCAATCATTGGCCAGCTGGCTAGTACAGCAATCTCCCATCGCTGGCCGTGAGACACTCCCACCACCCGATTGCTGGCCTCCTGGGCATCTCTGGGCCAGCCTCAACCCCCCACCAGCCTGCCTCGATCTCCCCGGACTGCCCCTTGCAGTCCCGATCTGCCAAACTGCCCCCCACCGACAGCCCCGAACACCCCCCAATCCAACAGTCGCAACCCCCCCCCGCCCCCCAGGCAGCACATCCCCTCCCCATGGCCAACCCGGGACCCCCACCCCTACCGATCGTGCCCTCTCACAGGCCTCCCCCCCCCTCAATAGGCCCTACCCCCCTCTGGCCCCGTCCACTTCGCACTGCCCAATGCCTGGTGGGCAGTGCCAAAGTGCCCCTTGGGCAATGTTGGGGGGCAGGCTGGCACTGCCAAGCTGGCAATGCCCAGGGCCAGCCCCCATTACCTCTGACCTCCTGGGAGGCCCTCCATGGTCTCCCTTCACTCCAGCGGGCTTGGGCTCCACATTAGTGGGAAGCTGTTGTAAACCCCACTAGAGTGAACCACTGCTGGTGGGGGGAAGAGAGACGGTAGCAGGCCCAGAGACTTCAGTCCTGGGCCCGCTAATGGGATTCAAATGTTCATTATAATATTTAAACCAGAAATCCAGGCCCCGGAGACGTGCAGAGGCCGTGGTGCCCAGTGGGGAGCCCACTAAACGGCCACTGCTGATGTCTCCCAGCCCGCTGCGCTGCTGGAGGCTAGAAGAATCGTCTCATCAACTTAATGCAAGGTAGGTCCATTCAAAGGTCTGATGGCAGCAGGGAAGAAGCTGTTCTTGAGACAGTTGGTACGTGACCTCAGACTTTTGTGTATTTTTCCCGACGGGAGAAGGTGGAAGAGAGAATGTCCAGGGTGCGTGGGGTCCTTAATTATGCTGGCTGCTTTTCCGAGACAGAGTCAATGGATGGGAGGCTGGTTTGCATGATGGACTAGACTTTGATCACAATCCTTTGCGGTTTTTTGTGGCCTTGGGCAGAGCAGGAGCCAAACCAAGCTGTGATACATCCGGAAAGGATGTTTTCTATGGTGCATCTGTAAAAGTTGGTGAGAGTTGTAGCGGACATTAAACTTTCCTTAGCCTCCTTTTTCACACAAGCCATAAAAGAAAGGGGAAGAGAGAAAGGAAGAGGTTTACAGGGCAAAAACCACAGAATTGAGAATTATAGTTTCATTTAAGTCTAGAGTCCATAATCAAAATCCAATGGTATATTCTTTCACAGAGTCGGCAGGTTGAAGACTGATGCTGGATAATTCACTTTTCCATCAGAAATGACTTTGATAATGGGATAAGAATGTAGAGATGAATTTGTCCTGTAGGCACTGGTACAGGAGTTCAGATGTTCCAGCAGATGGGGCCAGGTATTTAAACCCGAACAGAGCTCTGGTTCTGTGCTGCTGTTTGCGATATGGAAGATGGCAGATGAATTTACAACTCTGCAGGTTCCCCCAGCTTGCCGGGTGGTGGTGGGGGATCATGTTACTCCCATCTCTCCAGTTTAGCTTACACAAAGAATGGATATTCCTTAGCCTGGATTCTTGAGGTTGGTAATATTTCAACCATTAAGAATTTGAAAAGAGTTTTCAGGGTCCTTGGCAGTCTGGTTGTCGCTGATGGCCAGAACTGGCTGAAAAAATGTAAGTGGCCTTTGTACAACTCCCGTGTACAGTGGGTCATTAGCATCTCTTCAGAGATGATGAGGTAGCCGTGGTTCTGAATGCCAGAAAGTTCCCTTTGTCTGAGTTATGGCCAACTTTTGGTTTAAATCATTTTAAAGCCTTTGATACGGACTTGAAATGTCACCTCTGTTTCTCGCTCCACAGATGCTACCAGGCCTGCTGAATTTATGCAACGTTGATTATTTCAGATTTTCAGCATCCACAGCATTTTGCTTTTAGAACCCCAGAATCTGAGCCCTGTGAGTCCAGAAACCAGGTAGGTTTTGGGGCAGAGAGGGAAAATGAGACCTAGCAGGTGGGTGGGGGTAATCGGGTTGGACAGAGGGAGGGTAGGGTATTGGTGGAGAGGCCGGGGTAGTGCAGAGGAAATGTCCACAGAGGCAAGAGCTATTTTTGGGAGGGTGAGGAGTGTGCATCCTATGTTGAAAGGAGGCTTTTGATGGAGGTGCACACCAACCCCCACCTCCTCCTCCCCAAGCCCTGAGCAGGGTCACTTTTTGGGCTTCCCCTTGCCTTAAAATTGAGGCTCAGTGGGAAATAGCCCTTAAGTGGCTATTTCAATTGGGGTAAGGGTGGGAAGGTCTGGTCGAGGGCTGGCCCACCCTACTGTAAAATTGCAGAGAGGTCAGGGTGGGTGGGAGACCAGTGGGAAAGCAATCAAGGGATATTTCTGCCATCCCACCAACCTGCTGGTGGCAGAACCTTAAATTCTGCCCGTACAAAAGGAGCAATTTAGCAAGCGACAGGGAACGGTCTTCTATGGAAGCATTTGATGTAAGATTGAAACCACAAGAAAGATAATGAAAGATGCTTTCTCAGAGTTAACAATACTGTGCCAAGTTGCTTGCCAGTTGAAAAAGAAAGCAACTTATCCAATTGTAAATAATACAATACGACTCTCTCTCCATCTCCAGTCCTTTAGAATTGGCTTTCTTGATGTGTCAAGTTTTTTGTTACATTTCTTGTAACACCACGCACCCGACAATTGGAAGGGACTACAGACGACTCGAGCGACTACGGCCTGGCGCCTGAACCAACACCGTGGCCACCGGAACCGACACCACAAACCGGCTTGGGTCACTGTCTGTGTGGAGTTTGCACATTCTCCTCGTGTCTGCGTGGGTTTCCTCCGGGTGCTCCGCTTTCCTCCCACAGTCCAAAGATGTGCGGGTTAGGTTGATTGGCCATGATAAAATTGCCCCTTAGTGTCCTGAGATGTGTAGGTTAGAGGGATTAGTGGGTAAAATATGTAGGGATGTGGGGATGGGGCCTGGGTGGGATTGTGGTCGGTGCAGACTCGATGGGCCGAATGGCCTCTTTCTGTACTGTAGGGTTTCTATGATTCCTATGATTTCTTCTGAGTACCATCCTGTCTATATTTTAAAAGATGGCATTCATTTATTTTTAAAGATTAAATGGTGCTTTTAAATTCAAGCGACACTTTTTTTGCTGAGCCAAAGGCTATGTGGAGAAACCTCTGTCCCAGGCATTAGTCATCCCGACAATTTAAAGAAGTTAACTTGAGAGTGCTCCATAGTTGAGTGCAGTAGCTGGGAGCTCGGTGTGTGTGCGGAGGAGGAGGTAATTCCATTCCAGGGAGATCTATCTCCTTAGTTACTGCCGGTGAAATGAGTCTGATCTTCAACATTACTTCTGACTGTTTGGTTTTCAAATTTGTCACAAGAAAACATTATTTTTCACTACAATGGGGAAGCAGTGGCACAGAGGAATTATCACTGGATTAGCAATCCAGAGACCCAGGGTCGAATCCCACCACGGCAGATGATGAAATCTGAATTTAATAAAAAATAACTGGATTTAAACGTCTAATGATGACCATGAAATGATTGTCGTAAAACCCCATCTGGTTCACTAACGTCCTTCAGGGAAAGTAATCTCTGTCCTTACCTGGTCTGGCCTACAAGTTTTTTTAAGCTTATTGAGTAGTGTCACAAGTAGACTTACTTTAAAACTGCGATGAATTTACTGTGTAAATCCCCTAGTCACCACACTCTGGTGCCTGTTCGGGTACACTGAGGGAGAATTTAGCATGGTCACTGACCTAATCAATACATTTTTCGGACTGTGGGAGGAAACCGGAACACCTGGAGGAAACCCACACAGACACGGGGAGAATGTGCAGACTTTGCCAAGATGGGGATCGGGGATCGAACCCAGGTCCCTGGCGCTGTGAGGCAACAGTGCTAACCACTACAGAGCCTGTGACTCCAGAGCCACAGCGATGTGGTTGACTCTCAAATGTCCTCTAAAATGGAGGGCAGTTCGGGATGGCCAATAAATGAGGGACACAGATCAGCTAGATAGTCAATATCTTTTCCCAAGAGTAGGGGAGTCTAAAACTGGAGGGCATAGGTTTAAGGTGAGAGGGGAGAGATACAGAAGTGTCCAGAGGGGCAATTTTTTCACACAGAGGGTGGTGAGTGTCTGGAACAAGCTGCCAGAGGTGGTAGTAGAGACGGGTACAATTTTGTCTTTTAAAAAGCATTTAGATAGTTACATGGGTACGAGGGGTATAGAGGGATATGGGCCAAATGTGGGCAATTGGGACTAGCTTAGGGGTTTTTTAAAAAAAAGGGCAGCATGGACAAGTTGGGCCGAAGGGCTTGTTTCCATGCTGTAAACCTCTATGACTCTATTACAGAGGTCTATAAAAAAAACTGCGGGCCTAGCCAGCGAAACACACACTTCCCTTAAAAATAAATAAAAATGGAATCTCAACAGAGGTTGAATGTAATAAAATGGTGCCCTGATGAATCCAAAAACATATCAAACAGATGAATATCAAAATTGATCTCACTACAAAGAGATTTCCTCTTGCCTGATGGTGAAATGATGCCATTTCTATCCTTGGAGGGTGTACAGGCATCTAAAAAGGAGCCCTTCAAGGTGAACGTATTTTAATGAGCTGTTCTAAAGAAATACTCATAGGAGTATGAAAGCATAATTATTTCACTGGATGAGTAATCCAGAAGCTTAGATTAATGAAGCGGAACCATGAGTTCAAATCCCACCATAGCAGCTGGGGAGTTGAAGCTTAATTAAATAAATATGCAATTTAAATAAAGTTACGGTGACCATGAAACTAAGATATTATTATAAAAATGTCTGGTATACTCATGTCCTTTGGGGAAGGAAATTTGATAATGTGGTTGATTTTTAACTGCCGTTTGAAATGGCCGAGCAAACCATTCAGTTATATTCCGGAAGACAACTCACCATCACCTTCTCAAGGGCAATTTAGGGATGGACAATAAAGGGTGGCTTTGCCAGCGATGCCCACATCCCATGAATACATTTTTTAAAAATAGACACCGACTTGGGACAAATCAATGAGTTAAAAAAATCAAAATGCTTTCTCCTTGTGTCGTGTTCTCCTTTAATTCAGGGGGGTTATAAGTTAAATAGAAACTTCTTCAGTCTTCTGCCTGAAGGCAGATCTGAGCTGCAGTGCCAAGGTTGCCACCACTGGTGGGGCAAGGAGGTAGGTCCTGAATCCACCTCAGCCGGTATGGGAATCAAACCCTGTGCTGCTGGCACCAATGTGATCTGCACTCCCCCAAGATGGTATCCCTCTCTGTCCCTCCCCCATAGTATCTCTATCTAACCCCCCGTTCCCTTCTCCTCACCATGTCCTCCCACATTTCTCAAGTTTACCAAGTCCTGGATAAATTTCTTCCTTGGAAATGCTTGTAGTCCCAGCAGTGGCTACTACACTCATCTGGTGAGACTTGAACTAGGGCATAAATATATGATAGACATTAATCTATCCAAAAAAAAATTCAGGAGAAACTTCTATACACAAGACAGTGGTTAGAATATAGTCTACCATAAATGTGAGGTAATGGACAGGGCAGGACAAACAATGCAAGGGAATACATGATGAACGGCAGTACCCTGGGAAGCACCAAAGAGCAGAGAGAGGGATATTGGTGTGCATGTACATCAGTTCCTTAAGGTAGCAGGACAGGTGGATCAGAAGGCATATGGTATACTTGCCTTTATTAGCCGAGGCGTAGAGTTTAAGAATAGGAAGGTTATGCTGGAAATATATAAAATGTTGGTGAGGCCAGTGTGTGCAGCTCTGAAATCCATATTATCGGAGGGATATGATAGCATTGGAAAGGGTGCAGAAGAGATTTACCAGGATGTGGTCTGGGCTGGAGAATTTTAGTTATGAAGAGATTGGATAGACTGGTGTTGTTTTCCTTGGAGACAGGGGGTGGCGGGGGGGACAGGGACATGATTGAGATGTGTAAAATTATGACGGGCTTGGCTAGAGTAGACAGGATGTAAAATTTCCCCTTGGTGGAGGGGGTAAATGACTAGGGGGCATAGATTTTAAGTGTAAGCGGCAGGAGGTTTAGGGCAAATGAGAGGAAAAACACTGCAGTGTTAATGTAAACCTATCCTTGACACTAATAATTAGACTTTAAACTAAGCTTTATTAAAAGGTAATTTTATCATAACATGCTGCCTCCAGTAAAGATGTTACAGTGCGAAATGAGAATTTTGTGGATGCAGTTGATCGTAATGTACACAAAGGTGTGATTGTGTGAAGTATTATTACTGGTTTCATCGTTTCAAAGCCCAGTGCTCCGCTGTCCCCGACCTCCTCACATGTGGAGTAAGTTAGCACTGACAGTAATAGGGAAATCTTCTTACTGGCCTTTAAACTCGCTCAAGACTCCCAATTTTAAACAGGAGAACGTACATAAGTAATGTGTTACCTATTTCACTAATCTCACAGGCTTGGCCAATGTAACTTGAACAATAAAGAAAATAAACATTTTTGCATCCAAGGATATCCAAGACAAATATTTAGCAGACAAACTGTGTAACAGGTGAACTTACTTGGCAAAATAGTCTTATATCTATTCTTAGCTCCATGACAGGGGATACTGAGCTCTTTGGGATTCACAAAATTCATGGGAATTTCCTGTTATTTGAAGGGAATAAAAAGGACAAGCATCAGAAATTCCAATGCACTTAGAACATCACATACTTCACTGCAGGAACAAATTGCTGTTATCAGGTAAAGAAGTCCGCAATAAATATTTCAGTTGATCCCGAGTATCAATTGTGGCGATATAAAATCCACCCTCAAAATCTACTTCCCCTCTCCCATATCCCACACACTAATCTGATCCTCTGGTATGGGAGTGCCAGGTGAAAGTTTTCTGTGGAGCTCTTAAAGAATGTAAGGAATGTATAACCTACTGGGAAATACCCCAGCAGTCTTGTGATTTTGTGTGCAATTTGCCACAATGACTACATCATGAGATTAATTACATGATTAAACCTGTGGCCGCTTTCCTGCTTTCTTTGTCCCAGACCTCTATCATATCAGGACATTCAATTTGCATGAATCACTCGCGCATACATATAGGTTAAAAAGATTCCGTGTTCCATATAATCGAGCATTCAAGCTATTAAGCAGTGGATAGTTTACAGGAACGTTGTCACAATGTAGGTGTAATGGCATTCTGGAGTTAATAATTGGGATCGCTAAAGTACTAAGAATCTATTGATGTCCATGAAACCGTTGTCGATTGTCGGAAAAGCCCATCTGGTTCACTAGTGTCCTTTAGGGAAGGAAATCTGCTGTCCTTGCCTGGTCTGGCCTACTTGTGATACCAGAGCCACAGCAATGTGGTTGACTCTTAACTGCCCTCTGAAATGGCCTAGCAAAGCACTCAAGAGGAACTAGGGGTGGGCAATAAATGCTGACCAGCCAGCGACGCCTATGTCCCATGAATGAATAAAAAACACTTCATTAACCCCGCCCATTCTGTAATCAAGGAATGCTATGACAGGCCATCAACAATGTCTGAGGATCAGATGTAATATTAATTAATATTCATGAACAAATGCATTTATATACATCAGAGCCTACTTTTTTATTGTTCAATATCCACATTTCACTCCACATTGAACATGAGATCGAGGTAGGGAGAAAATCAACTGCATTTATTTAACAAAAATAATAAAATCATATCATAGAATCCCTCCAGTGCAGAAGGAGGCCATTCAGTCCATTGCGTCTGTACCAACCACAATCCCACCCTAGCCCTACTCCTGTAACCCCACACATTTACCCCAGCTAATCCCTCTGACACTAGGGTCAATTTTGAATAGTCAATCCATTTAACCCACACATCTTTGGACTGTGGGAGGAAACCAGAGGACCCAGAGGAAACCCACACAGACACGGGGAGAAAGTGCAAACTCCACACAGACAGTGACCGAGGCCGGAATTGAACCCAGGTCCCTGGCCCTGTGAGGCAGCAGTGCTAACCACTGTGCTGCCGTATCTATCTTTTTGTCTATCAATTTATCTTTAAAATAACATTAGACTGGCTGGAATACTCAGCTTCCAGTGAAAAATCTTTTAAAATGTTTGATCCTTTCTTGTTCAAATTGCAGCTTAGACAGCTATTGGTTCCTGCTGTGTCCCATTGAATGTAGACAAGATTGTTTGCCAATTACAACTTGTATGATTAAACTGAGGTACAAAATTCACTGCACAGAGTATCATACCATGAATTCAGCTTGAAGGGACTGGGCACTTGCTACATATTCTTTCAGTTGCAATCGAGTAAGCACTCGGCTCGCAGAACGTAGATACTCCAGAAATATCTTTTCACGGGGTGTGGGAGCAATACTGAATGATTCAACATTTCCCAAGGTGCTCATGTCCAACGTAAGCGATACATTCGAGCCTCTCCTGTGAATTAAGAAAGAGTATTTGAAAATGTTTATTAGATCCCGTTCCTTTCCTTGGGCCCTTGGGGCCTCTCTGCAAACTGCCATGTTATTCAGTGGACAAGGAAGAGAGATAATCTGTGAGGGTTCAGCCGATATGGGAGTTCCTTCTCAAAACCCATCCATTTTCAGAAGGTAGAGGAACATCCAGTCCACTCTTAGTGTAATAGATCTTTGCTGGGAGTGAATGCGATTTATAAATATCTGCTCATAATTCATTCCAGAACTCAGTAAGGATCTAACCTCAGCTTCCTTCTCTTCCTCATCTCCACGCATCATCCCCAGACTTGAGATTGACTAACACATAGGTACCTCCACCTCTCAACCAATTCTCTCGACCACTTTGTACTTGTCTGGTAACTAGGACTGAATATTTCCATTCTGCATTGAGCAACCCCCGCCCCCCTCCAATTGGGCGGGCCAAATGGGGCACATGCAGGGCCGCCATTGTAAACTTACTTCCCACCCTTTTCCCCAGCTCTGGAAATTTGGCAGGCCATATCTCGACGCTCACTTTGGGTTCGCGATTTTAATTTCTGTTCCAAATGCAGTTTCTCCTTAGGCTGCTATTGTCGTGGTGGTGGGTAAGTTCCTGTAAGGTGCAGGAACTATGCCAGGCAAGTCTGTTTAGACATTTATACTGTACTTTGTTTGAGGGCAGTCCCAAAAAGCAAACCGTTGCAAAGCATTAGGGTGCTGACATTGTATCAGTTTTTTTTGCAACTTTACCTGTAGTTTCAGGACATCACCGCTTTTTTCAGCTAAAGAATTAGCTGCCACGAACATTTTTGAGGTCACATTTAAATATAAAGCTGGCATCAATGTTTTTACTTTAATAAAATCATATGTGGGGATTGAAACACTGCACTGATATATAATTCCCATCATGCATAATGGAATGATGGAGTTACTATACTAGAGATATACAATGGGCTTTGAGGGATCCAATATAGTGTTTTTAAAGTTTATTTCTTATTGTCACAGGTAGGTTTAATTAATACTGCAGTGAAGTTACTGTGAAAATCCCCAAGTTGCCACACTCTGGCGCCTGTTTGGGTACACTGAAGGAGAATTTAGCACGGCCAATGCACCGAACCAACATTTCTTTTGGACTGTGTGAGGAAACCGGAGCAACCAGAGGAAACCCACACAGACATGGGGAGAACATGCAGATTCCGCACAGATAGTGACCCAAGCCAGGATCGAACCCTGGTCCCTGGTGCTGTGAGGCAGCAGTGCTAACCACTGTGCCACTGTGCTGCCCTGCATATAATGTACTGATCAGTGGAATGCCACATTGATTTACAGTGATTAAGACAAATTATGTTTATATCATACAGCACATTGAAATTCTTGCCCAATGATTTTTGGATCTCTGCCGCTTTCTCATGAAAATTAAGTCAACGTCTTTAGAATTTTAGGTTCATAGACCTTTAGCCCCATCTACAATCTCCCTTTCCTCACCAAAGTCCTTAAGCATTTTACAGCTTTCAAATCCATGCCACTTTTTCCTGCAGCTCCCTTTTTGAAAGTCTCCCATCTGGTTTCCATTTCAGTCACAGCAGCAAGAAACTCAAACTAAAGTTGTAAATTACATCCTTTGTGACTGTGATCATTGTGCATTTTCCCTGCCATAGCTTGACATTCCTCTTATCTTTTGAAATCGAGATACTACATCTCCAGTGTGGCTTCACTTCTCACTCTATCCCTAAAAGGCAAGAGACCAGTGCTATGTTTGGGTTCAGATGCATTACAGTACTTTATCCAGTAAATTGAGTCATCTTTTGCATTCTACTGTATGGAGAAACAGAAAATAATGTGTGTAGAGGACCCTGTAATTTGATGTTCACATTCATTTAATGTCCTGATATTGAGGCATTCTTCCAGTATCCACGTAGTACAGGACCAATGTACCATGGACTGGCAAGTCTGTGAAACATTCATTAACTAAAATGAAACAATCCATTCAGAATTTTCTTTGAAAAAAAATTTTTCTCTTTCAGGCTCATAAAATGGTCAATCAAACACAGGCATTAATACTCCCATTGAAAAGACCTTTAATCCACTTAACATCTCGTAGATTTTTCCAAATAGACAAACAGGCATTTAAAATCCACTTCAAAGAAAGATTAACTTATTCCAAACATATGAAGCTATCAATCAAACAAAACTCGCCTTCCCCTCCACATCTTGGATTCAAAACATCCCTGCAGTCTTGAATCCAGTAGTGAGTATTTGAGGTCAGTCAAGCATTCGTAATGAGACAATCTAGCAAAACAGATGACTGGCCATCTGTTTAGACTGCTTTGCTGGTACAGTTGATAGATGAATGCACATAGAACTGGGCCATGGTCCCAGTAAATCGAGGCAAGTTTCTTAGCTGCTGGCATTGCCGTCCACCCACCGTTGCTGTTGTCTCGAGAGGCAGTGGCCCTGACTCTAGCCTGCACTGGACTCCCAAAGACCAAAATTTTGCACCCTTGCCATTGACTTTAGCCACCTTCCCGGGCACTGTCCCAGGTTGAACCAGTTTGTTTTCAAAGTCAGAATTCTTTGAGACTCTTACCTGAGTCTGTACTCCCATATCCTCTTCAGCACAATGCCTGTCTGCTTGTTAACACTGCCTGTCTTTTCCCTGCCTCAGCCCAATAGCTGCTGAGACCATCGTTTTTTGGTCACCCTCTGGACTCAATTATTTAAGGGTGGCATGGTGGCACAGTGGTCAGCACTGCCGCCTCACAGCGCAAAGGACCCAGGTTCAATTCCGGCCGGTCTGTGTAGAGTTTGCACATTCTCCCCGTGTCTGTGTGGGTTTCCTCCAGGTGCTCTGGTTTCCTCCCACAGTCCAAAGATGTGCGGTTTGGTGGTTTGGCCATGCTAAATTGACCCTAGTGTCAGGGGGATTAGCAGAGTAAATGTGTGGTGTTATGGGAATAGGATGTGCGTGGGATTGTGGTCAGTACAGACTCGATGGATTGAGTGGCCTCCTTCTGTACTGTAGGGATTCTATGGATTCTATTCTATAGATACTCCAATTTTCCCCAAGTTGCCTCCTCGAAACTCTGCTGCCCCTATCATATCCTAAATTGTGCCCAACCACCATGCCTATCCTTGCTAACCTACATTTGTTCCTGATCCCCAAAGCCTCAAATGTAATTTTTAAAAAATGCATTCATGGGACATGGGCTTCACTGGCTGGCCAGCATTTATTGCCCATCCCTAGTTGCCCGAGGGCAGCTGAGAGTCAACCACACTGCTGTGGCTCTGGAGTCATATGTAGGCCAGACCAGGTAAGGATGGCAGATTTCCTTCCCTACAGGGCACCGATGAACCAGATGGATTTTTCTGACAATTGACAATGGTTTTATGGTCATCAGTAGATTCTTAATTCCAGATTTTTTTTATTGAATTCAAATTTCACCATCCCAGGTCCCCAGACCAGTAGCTGAGTTTCTGGATTAATCGAGTAGACATTGCCTCCTTTATTCTTCTCCTTGTAATTAAAATGTCTCATGTCCTCAACACCTCCGCTCTGTGAACCCCCTCCTCCAAACTGTCCTGATTCCAGCCTCTTGTACTCCTCCAACTTCCCTTCAACCTACCATTGGCACCCATGCCTTTGGCTATCTGGATGCTACTTTCTGGACTTTCCGTCCTGAACCCCAACATCTCACTATTTCCATTTCCTCCTTTAAGTTCTTCTTGAAACCTATCTTGTTTGTCAAACTATTAGTCGCTACTTATAATCTCTCCTTCCTTGCCTTGGCATCCATAGTTCTTTGGTCCTATGTGAAGGTCCTTGTGACATTTTTCCAGGTTAATTGCTGCTGCTGCAAAGCCTGAGATTTGGTCTAGCAGGTTAATTTCTTCAATATTGCAGTTATACTGTCATACTGCCAAAGTCATACCGTCAAATTCAAGTGGATGCTTACGAGATGAACTGTACTATTAAAACCACACCATGATTTTATAGATTGAGGCTAGAATTCTTCAACCTTGCCCGCAGCTGGGATTCTCCGATCCTGCTGCTGTGAATAAATATTTGGCTGAGCGCCAAATTTTTTGTTCACACTGGCAGCAGTGGCGGGGCGTTCAAGAGTGGAGAATTCCGACCTGAATCAGTTGGAATGGGCTCTGCAGGAATATCTTCTGCATTTTTAACACCAACACCAAATGATCCTAACTCAAATTTTAGCCTCATATTAAATGTCAGTATGGGTGAGGACGAGGTGTCACAGTGAGCTAACCCAATAGGCGGAATTTTACGAGAAAAATTCTATGTGTCCAGCTAGCGTGAAAACGGGAGAGTTTCAGATCCATTTTTGGGTGAGTCTCCCAAATCTTATGCACTTAGTGCATGAAAAAATGGGCTAGTCTGTTTCCAGCCACCAGAGACAGCAGGCAGGGCTGAATTCGGTGGCCAACTTACTCTAGCAGCAGAGGGAGCTATTGTGCATGTGCAGACCTCTGTGGTTGCACCTGTGCAATTGCAACAGCAGAGGCCCGACAAAGTGCGAGAGGGATCTGTCAGGCCTCAGCTGCTGCAGCCGGCCTCGACCCAGCAACCCCCAGCTTTCACGGGGGCCCACAGCCGATTGCGAGCCCCACACTGCCCTGAAATATCACCCCCCCGCCACTGACACCGCCCAGACCGATTGCTCCTCAGCCCCCCCTCCACTACTGATTGCCTGCAGGGTGGCAGTGGAATCATCTCTCTTCCCTTCCACCGATTGCAATGCAGAGTGTGCAGTGGGTCCCCCTTCCACAGCTGCAGAGTGTGCAGCAGGCCCTTCGCTCCCTCCCTAATCAGGCTGCCCCTGTAGGCCTTGCCGCCTTCAGGCCCTGTTTCTGTAGGCCCCATCCCCTCCAGGCCATGCAAAAAATTGGTAATTAAAAAAGCAAATGGCATTTTGTCCTTCATTGCTAGAGGGATGAAGTTTAAAAACAGCGAGGTTATGTTGCAGCTGTATAAGGTGCTGATGAGGCCACACCTGGAGTACAGCGTAAAGTTCTGGTCTCCTTACTTGAGAAAGGACATACAGGCACTGGAGGGGGTGCAGAGGAGATTCACTCGGTTGATTCTGGAGTTGAGAGGGTTTGCTTATGAGGAGAGACTGAGTAGATTGGGACTATACTCATTGGAATTCAGAAGAATGAGGGGAGATCTTATCGAAACATATAAGATTATGAAGGAAATAGGTAAGATAGAAGCAGGGAGGTTGTTTCCACTAACGGGTAAAACTAGAACTAGGGGATATAGCCTCAAAATAAGGGGGAGCAGATTTAGTACTGAGTTGAGGAGGAACCTCTTCACTCAAAGCGTTGTGAATCTCTGGAATACCCTGCCTAGTGAAGCAGTTGAGGCTACCTCATTGAATGTTTTTAAGGCAAAGATAGATAGATTTTTAATCAGTAAAGGAATTAAGGGTTATGGTGCGCAGGCGGGTAAGTCCACGAAAAGATCAGCCATGATCTTATTGAATGGTGGAGCAGGCTCGAGGGGCCAGATGGCCTACTCCTGCTCCTAGATCTTATGTTCTTAAACAGGCCCTTCAACCCAACCGGTCCATGCCGACCATGGTGCCCTCCCAACTAGTCCCAATTGCCCACGTTCTGCCCATATCCCTCTTGTCCTTTCCCATCCATGTACTTATCCAAGTGCTTTTTAAATGTTGCTATTATACCTGTCTCAGCCACTTTCTCTGGCAGCTTATTCCATACATGCACCATCCTCTGCGTGAAGAAGTTGCCCCTCAGGTCCCTTTTAAATCTTTCCCCTCTCACCTAAAACCTATGCCCTCTAATTTTCAATTCCCCTTCCCTGGGAAAAAAACTATGGCCACCTCACCTGAGGTGGCCATAGTTTTTTTCCCAGGGAAGGGGAATTGAAATCATTCTATGAGGGAATCATAGAATCCCTCACCGACTCCAAAATCACTCGCAGAACAGAATTCTCCGTTGGCCTCGGGTGGGATTTTATGAGCCATGCCCGAGCGATGTCGTAAAATCCCGTCCTATGTGTGTTCATGTTGTATAAATAAACATATTCAAAGGTGTGTTCACTTTCCACTTGTACGCAGCGATTTAATTATGGACAGTAACTTGCGCTTTTAGGTGAAATAGCCACAATTCCTATTCATTTTGTTGCTACATTGAGGTTTTTGCAAAATCTGTCGAAAGACAGGGATTAGGCAGGTTGGGGAGGGAATTGTGTGCCTGACTTTTATGATGCCCAAGTTATCGGAGTTCTGAAAATTAAGGACAAAGTTACAAACTCATAGTACCATGCCTGAAATGTTAGCTTTATCGAATCAGTATAAAAAGGAGTGGTCTTTTAAAAAATGTGATTAATGGAGCATTGCCTCCCAAAGGGAAGCTCCACCAGTCCATCACACTGAACCATCTGATTACCCGGAGCCATAAATCGTGGAATGGGTCACAGCCCAGTTGTGGTATTTTACTAAAATTACACCATAGCTCATCATTGTGTAAAAGTAGCTCATCAGATGGTGGCTTCGAATTGTTTGTTCAAGTGCTGTCATTTCTTTAAATACTCTCTGCAATGTTTGTTCAGAGCTCTCCAAACGTGGAACGCCCCACAGTCCTGGTCCGTGGCCTTCGGTTCATTTGCTGGGTTGGGATTCGACTGAACTGGATGCTTGCCTGTTGAGAGTCATTGCACTCTATAACCTTGTGCTGTCAGGTTAGGGAGTTGCTTCCTCTTGTGAGCACCAAATCCCCGTCCTACCGTGCACTGCTCCACTGCCACTCCTGGTTTGTTCTGCTGAGTGGAACCAAGTGACAAGCGTGCAGATGGGAGGAAGACATTAATTAGAAGGAAGATCATCTCTGGAGCGGAATGAAGGGTTTGGTTTCATCTCAAAGAGGTGAATTTCTCGCCACTGGAAAAACAAACATAGCGTTCCCAGTGGACCTCAGGCAGAAATCATTAACATCACAATATAATTGTCGGAGCCATGGAAAAAGAAAAATGAGGCCCATTTGTTTCTTTCCTGCAATTATATATCTCGCAATTTATGGAATACTAGTCGGGCTGGAGCATGTTACTATGTTGAAAGAGAGTTTAGAAGTTGTACCAATTTATCATTGAATCTTTTGAATTTAGCAATGATTTAAATCAAGCTGAAGAAATCAGCTGATCAGACTCTGAGCTATCTGACTGTAGAATCATAGAATCCCTACAGTGCAGAAGGAGGCCATTCGGCCCATCGGTTCTGCACCGACCACAATTCCACCCACGCCCTATTCTCCCAACCCTACATATTTACCCTGCTAATCCCCCTGACACTAGGGTCAATTTCGCATGGCCAATCAGCCTAACCCGCACATCTTTGGACTGTGGGAGGAAACCGGAACACCCAGAGGAAACCCACACAGACATGGGGAGAATGTGCAAACTCCACACAGGCGGTGGCCCGAGGCCGGAATTGAACCCAGGTCCCTAGACTTGTGAGGCAGCAGTGCTAGCCATTGTGCCACCGTTTGCAAAACGTCTAGAAACTGGACAGTGACCCCCATTAATATTGCTGCCTCAAAATTGAGAGCTCTAATTTCAAACCACTTGGGTGTCTACCAACCACTGTTACCCACACCCCCTGCACCTCCCCTCACCGTACCCTGCATCCCCTGCACCCTCCTATACCCCCTGCACCCGCCTCACACCCCTCCACTCTACCCACCACTGCTGCCTTCCACTGGAGATTGCTAATCCAATTCCAACCGCCAATATCTACCAATCCCAATCAGCGGTTCCCACTAATCCCCACCAGAGCTTCCCACCAATCCAAACCAGCGCTTCTCACTGATCCCAACCAGAATTTCAAAATTCAGAGGGTGATAGATCTTTGGAATTCTGTACTCCAGTGGAGACTCAGTCATTGAATATGTTGAAAGCAGAGTTCAGTAGATTTTTAGACACCAATGACGTTAAGGGATACTGGGATAGTTCGGGAAGATGGCCTTGAGGTGGAAGATCAGCCATGATCTAGTTAAATGGTAGAACAGGCTCAAGGGGCCGAATGGCCTACTCCTGCTCTGATATGTAAAAATAAAAAATGGGCTAGAAATGTTCTGCAGAAATCACCCTTTTATTATTAAATCAGTTTCACTGGTCTTTTGTATTAGTAACATCATTATTGCCAAGTTCACAATATTACCTGTCCAGGATAAATCAATCTTTAAAAAATTTATAATTTGAAAGTGACCAGTTAACAGGGTAACAGCATAGACAACAAACAACAAGTTATATTTATACAGCACCTTTAATATAATAAAACGTCCCGAGGCTCCTCGTAGCATGATAAAACCAAGTATGGCACATCAGGAAATACAAGGTCAGATGACCAACAGCTTGGTCACAGAGGTAGATTTAGAATCATAGAATCCCTACAATGCAGAAAGAGGCCATTGGGCCCATCGGCCCAAGCTCTATCACCTCGCCCACCCCGGAATCTGCGTGGGCGAGGGTCCCACAACAGAAATCTCTGTTGGCTTCGGGCGGGATCTTACAGTCTCGCCTGAGCAAGGCTGTAAAATCTCACCCACCGAGCCTGCACCGACAACGATCCCACCCAGACTCTATCCCTGTAACCATCATAGAAACCCTACAGTGCAGAAGGAGGCCATTCGGCCCATCGCGTCTGCACCGACCACAATCCCACCCAGGCCCTACCCCCATATCCCTGCATATATTCCCGCTAATCCCTCTAAACTACACATCTCAGGACACTAAGGGGCAATTTTAGCATGGCCAATCAACCTAACCCGCACATCTTTGGACTGTGGGAGGAAACCGGAGCACCCGGAGGAAACCCACGCAGACACAAGGAGAATGTGCAAACTCCACACAGACAGTGACCCAAGCCGGGAATCGAACCCAGGTCCCTGGAGCTGTGAAGCAGCAGTGCTAACCACTGTGCTACCGTGCCACCCTACATATTTACCCTGCGAATCCCCCGGCATTAAAGGGTAATTTAGCACAGCCAGCCCACCTAACCATTGGAGTGTGGGAGGAAACTGGAGCACTCAGAGGAAGCCCACACAGACACACGGAGAACGTGCAAACTCCACACAGACAGTCACCTGAGGCCAGAATTGAACCCGGGTCCCTGGCACTGTGAAGCAGCAGTGCTAACCACTGTGCCACCATGCTGCCCTGAGGATTGTCTTTAAAGGAGAAAAGTGAGATAGAGGAGCAGTGATCTACAGGGAAGGAATTCAAGAGCTTCGGACCTACGCGACTGAAGGCCTATTGTAGAATGATTAAAATTGCTCAAAAGTCCAGAAATGGAGGAGTGGCTGGAGGAGATTGCAGAGATAGGGAGGGGGTGTGCCATAGAGAGATCTGAAAACAAGGGTAAGAATTTTAAAATCAAGTGTTGCTTGACTGGAAGCCAATGTACGGCTGTGAACAATGGTGAATGGGACAAGGTACGAGTTAAGGGAATGGCAGCAAACCAAGTAACAATCTGAAAGTTGGTTTTCACGAGCAAATGTTTGGGATCAGCAGATCCTTGAGCAGAGTTAGTTTGGAAGTAGATTGGCGTGGGTCCACATCATTATTTTTACAATAAATGGAACAGAGAGCTTTGTAACATTTCTTTTAATATCTAGGGTTACTAGAGTAAAGGAAACACTATTGTTCGCCTTTCTGTAAATAGAAAGTTTGATTTTATAGGTCTGACCCACACAGTTCATGTTAAATTAAAAACAAATCTCGGTTAAAAACATGTTAATGGAGTATAGAAATTAAACGGGACTTAACCCCATGAAATAATTATGTTCTTTCTTTGTGGCCAACTCAGTACAATATGAACAACAGGACAATGGATGATTATTTGGTCACATGCTTCCCAAGTGTGTTTACTGCATAATTTTCTATGTGAATGTTATAGTAAACTAATAAATCACACTGCAGGAATGCTTTATGAATGCCAGTGCTGTTTGCTCAGGATGCTGTCCTCTTAATGTCTGGGCAAAGCTACAGTGCTAGCCCCTAGTGCGGATATCTGCTATAATCAGAGGGACTGAACCCGGCTCTCTAAACAATGAAGGCCACCTTGGATGTGACGAAGCTATTCCAACCTCAGCAGGTCCAAATTGGCTGAGGAAATGATTTTTGACAAGCATTTCTGGATTGAGGTTTTATGCAATCAGTATCTGGTAGTGACAGGAACCACTCAGTATCCTGTGAAGGAAAACAGCTGACACAAGAGCAATTTCAGCTTTCCCCTTTTAATCACGCTTTCTAATGTACTGCCAACACACCTCTGTCCTGGCCGTGATAAGATTAGTACACTAAATCTAAGGGAACTGACTGCTCACAAATACTAGTTACACAGCCTTCCCTGTGTTCCTGTAGATTAATCTGACTGCAAAATTACTTTCTAGCACGCAATGGAGCAAACAGCCATCTACAGTTGCTCTCATTAATGAGGTTTGCAATTGGATTGACATTAACTTTAGTTAGGCTGCATTTGGAATACCGCATGCAGTTCTGGTCACTACACTACCAAAAGGATGCTTTGGAGAGAATGCAAAGAGGGTTTACCAGGATGTTGTCTGGTCTGGAGGGTTTTAGGCGTGAGGAAGAGGTTGGATAAACTCGGAGTATTTTCACGGGGAAGACGGAGACTGAGGGGTGACCTGATTGAGGTTTACAAAGTTTTGAGAGGCACAGATAGGGTGGATAGTCAGAGGCTTTTTCCTTGGGTGAAAGGGTCGACTTCAAGAGGGCACAGGTTTAAGGTGAGAGGTGGTAAGTTTAGGAGAGACGTGGGGAGAGGTTTTCATACAGAGGGTGGTGGGTGCCTGGAACACATTGCCAGTGGAGGTGGTGGAAGCAGGCACGATACCAACCTTCAAGGTGTATCTTGACAGACACATGAAGGGAAGGCGAACAGAGGGATAGAAACCATAGGTGGAATTTTCCTGTCTCGCCCGCCACTGGAATCTTAGCGGGCAGGACAGGACTATGCAAAGCAGGTCTGTTGACCTCGGGTGGGATTTTTCGGTCTTGGGGTGAGCGTAGCTGGAAAACCCCACCCCATGTATCAGTGCAGGCTTGGTGAGTCTGTGCTGTATTATTCTTTGTCCTTATAGAAATTAAACTCACGTACAAAGTTATTCAGAATGATTCAGAGGATTTAGAGAAAAAGTAAAGCTTTCAAATTTTGTCTAAATACCTAGGTTAAATCAATGCTGCATCAATGGCTCAAACTAAGTATGAAACATTATTTCAATAATCCAAAAACTGCACTGTTTTTGTCTCAGTAAATGAACATTGCAAGTTAAATGGACAATGTACAATGTGAAATCATTGGTTCAGCAGCCAATTTATTGCACCTGGTTAAAAATATAAAGTTGTTATTAAGATTCTAACCAGGATAGTTTCCAATCACTTGTAACTGTCTGTTATTATGGATAGGGAATGGATTTGTTGTGAAAAAATCCATTACGTGCCACCTTTATTCACCTGCCATTATTACTACTGACTTGATCCTTTAATTTCATATATGCAACTTCTGTAATTTTTGATTTTACAAAGTTTAAATCCTGCCTTGCCTAAAGATATGTAGAGGGACAGGTAGTATTGAGGAAGCAGGGGGGCTGCAGAAGGACTTGGACAGGTTAGGAGAGTGGACAAAGAAATGGCAGATGGAATACAATGTGGAAAAGTGTGAGGTTATGCACTTTGGAAGGAGGAATGGAGGTATAGACTATTTTCTAAATGGGAAAATGCTTAGGAAATCTGAAACACAAAGGGACTTGGAGTCAAGATTCTCTTAAGGTTAACGTGCAGGTTCAGTCGGCAGTTAGGAAGGCAAATGCAATGTTAGCATTCATGTCGGGAGGTCTAGAATACAAGAGCAGGGATGTACTTCTGAGGCTGAATAAGGCTCTGGTCAGACCCCATTTAGAGTATTGTGAGCAGTTTTGGCCCCATATCTAAGGAAGGATGTGCTGGCCATGGAAAGGGTCCAGAGGAGGTTCAAAAGAATGATCCCTGGAATGAAGAGCTTGTCGTATGAGGAACGGTTGAGGACTCTGGGTCTGTACTTGTTGGAGTTTAGAAGGATGAGGGGGATCTTATTGAAATTTACAGGATACTGCGAGGCCTGGATAGAGTGGACATGGAGAGGATGTTTCCACTAGTAGGAAAAACTAGAACCAGAGGGCACAACCTCAGGCGAAAGGGACGATTCTTTAAAACAGAGATGAGGAGGAATTTCTTCAGCCAGAGAGTGGTGAATCTGTGGAACTCTTTGCCGTAGAAGGCTGTGGAGGCCAGGTCATTGAGTGTCTTTAAGACAGAGATAAATAGGTTCCTGATTAATAAGAGGATCAGGGGTTATGGGGAAAAGGCAGGAGAATGGGATGAGAAGAAAAATATCAGCCATGATTGAATGGCAGAGCAGACTCAATGGGCCGCATGGCCTAATTCTGCTCCTATGTCTTATGGTCTTAGTAAATCTTAGCTTGAATATGGATTAACAGATGGAAAGTTGCTATAGTCCCAGATGACCATAGGCACTGACTGGTGGTGATTTAACCTGTAGATCATCACACCTCAGGCGAGGGGCAAGGTTGAGAAGGCAAGCCTTCATGAATAACCTCAGGCAGTACGGGAATTGAACCTGTGCTGTTGGCATCCCTTGCCAGCCATCCAGGCAACTGAGCTAAATCGATGACTATCCTCCATTCATCCCCTCGCCATTCCTCTGAGGTTGCTCCTGCTCTCTTTGTCTTACTATTGGCAGCTGTGTCTTCATCCACCCAGGCTCCAAGCTCCAGAATTCCCTCCCTAAATTTCGCCACCATTTAGAAAGAGGCAACTTGCTTTTACAGAGTGCCTTCCACTTCTGCAGGATATCCGAAAATCCTTCAAAGCCAATTAATTACTGTTGCATAATCCCTGGGTTTTTTGAAGTAATCAAATTGCGCACACCGAGAACTCACAACTAGCAATGTAAAAAATGATTAAATAATCTGTTTTATGGCAGTGTGGGTTAAATGTTTAAAGCTTATTTATTTGTGTCACAGTAGGCTTACATTAACACTGCAGTGAAGTTACTGTGAAAATCCCCGAGTTGCCGCACTCCGGTGCCTGTTCGGGTACACTGATGGATTTAGCATGGTCAATGCACCTAGCCAGCACGTCTTTCAGACTGCAGGAGGGAACCGGAGCACCCGGAGGAAACCCACGCAGACACGGGGAGAAAGTGCAGACTCCACACAGACAGTGACCCAAGCCAGGAATTGAACACAGGTCTCTGGCGCTGTGAGGCAGCAGTGCTAACCACTGTGCCACCGTGCTGCCCATAAAAGCAACTATAATTGGGACAGATAGCATTGGAGACAGAGTAAATGTTTTAGGTCATCTCAACCTTAAATGCTCACTTTGTTTCTCACCACAGGTGCTGCCTGACCTGCTGCGCATTTCCAGCACTTTTTGTTTGATTCCACTGCCCGCAGTATTTTGCTCTTGTTTCTGCTAAGATTAGGAATGCACAGGAGGCCAGGATTAAGGAGCACCGATAGCTTGGAGGATTGTGGGTTTGGAGAAGATTACAGAGATAGGGAGAGGCAAGGCCATGTAGGGATTTGAAAACAAGGCCGAGAATTTTTCAGTCAGGATGTTGCTTGACTGGGAGCCAATGTTGCTGAGTGAGCGCAAGGGTAAAAGGGGACTGGGACCTGGTGCGGGTTCAGACACAGGCAGCAGAGTTTTGGATGACCTCTAGTTTCCAGAGGCTAGCATGTGGGAGACCAGCCAGGAATTCTTTAGAATAGTGGAGTCAAGCAATGAAAAACCAATAAAGAGTTAAAATTGCAGGCACTTTATCTGAATGCACAAAGCATTCATAACAAGATAGAAATATGAATGGTAAAAATAGTGACGAATGTCTTTGATCTAGCAGACATTACAGAGACGTGGTTGCATTGTGATCAAAGTTGGGAACGATATCTTCCAGGATACTTGACATTTCAAAAAGACAGACAAAATGGAAAAGGAGGGGGGTGGGGGGCAGCCCTGATGATAAAATATGACATAAGGACAGTGGTGAGGAAGGATATTGGCTCAGAAGAGCAGGAAATTGAATCAGCGTGGTGGAGATAAGAAATGACAAGGGTCAGAAAATTGCTGTGGGATTAGTTTATAAACTCCCTCACAGTAGCCTTACGATTGGACGGATTATTACTCAAGAAATAAGAGGAGCTTTCATCGAAGGGAATAGCATAATCATGGGGAATTTTAATTTTAATTTTTAAAAATTATTTTGTGGGATACAGGAGTTGTTCGGATCGCCAGCATTTGTTGCTCATCCCTAATTGTCCTTGAGAAAGCCTTCTTCAATCACTGCAGTACATCTGGTGCAGGTGCAAACTAGGCCGAAGGTACAAAGGTATAACCTGTAGAAAGTAGTTTGGTTCATGGAATGTATTCAAGACAGTTTCCTAGAACCATGTGTGGAATTTTACGAGAATGAGTGTCCAGCTAGCATGAAAGTGGGAGAGTTCCTGATCCATTTTTTGGGCGAGTTTTCACACCCAAACTTATGCACTTAGTCATTGAAAAAATGGTGTAGACTGTTTCTAGCTGCTGCAGGCAGTGGGCTGCGCTTAATTCACCAGCCAGCCTGTAGAGGCAGCTACTGCACATGTGCAGACCTCTGATGCTGCACATGCACAATTGCAACAGCAGGTGTCTGACGACAGAGAGAGAGTTGTCAGGCCCCTGCTGCTGCAGGTAGCCTCAACACAGCTCCCCCCCCACCCTGCCCCACAATCACGGTAGCCTGCGGCTGATGGCGACTCCACAATACAAGGACATCTAGTCCAGACTGATCGTACCCCTCCCCCGTTGATCCAATCGCAATTGCAGAGTGTGCAGCAGCCCCCTTCCTCCTCAATCCAATCACATTTGCAGAGTGTGCAGCAACGCCCAGATCGGGCTGCCTCTTCTGGCCCTGCTCCCTTCAGGCCCTGCCCACTTCAGGCCCCATCCCCTTCAGGCCCTGCCCATGGCCCTGCCCTCAATAGGCCCCACCCTTGTCACTGCCTGGGGGCAGTGCCAAGGTGCCCACTAGACATTGCCCAGGTGCCAGGCTGGCAGTGCCAAGGTGCCATTGCTTGGCTGGCACTGCCCAAGGGGCATCCTTCCCTTTGCCCTTGGCCTCCCCGGGGGGGGGGGGGGGGGGGGGGGGGCTCAACGGCCTCCGGTTCCACTGGCAAGGCCAACACAACTATTGCCCATTCATGGGGAGTAGGTGTTTTCCTCACCAGAGAGAATCCCTCCCGGTGAGGCCATAAAAGCAAGTGAGCCCAGGCGACTGAACACCGGGCTCACTGAACAGGTGCAAATCTTCATTTAAGTAAATTTGAATAAATTATTCAGCCTTTCGCCACTTTCCAGCGAGAGGCTGACCTCGCCAGAAATCCGGCACTCGTAAAATCACAAGAGCCGAGAAATCGGCGTGATCTTGATTTCTAGGCTCTCACGCAATTTTACTGGCTCGCTCTGCCCATCGATGGGCCAGTAAAATCCCGGCCCATATGTCAAGAACAATCAGGACAAAGTTAATTTAGAACTTGTTTTGTGTAATGAAACCGGGTTAATCAGTAATCTCATCGTAAAGGATTTTTTGGGAAAGAGTGATCATATTATGCAGGAATTTAACATTGATTTTGAGGATGATGTACATATGTCCAAAACTAGAGTAGTGAGGTTAAAGAAAGCCAATCATACAGCTCTGAGGGCTGAACTGGCTGAAGTAGATTGGGAAAATAGATGAAAAAGTATGATGGTGGATGAGGAAAGGCATACATTTAAATAAATATTTCATAACCCTCAAATCTACATTCCATTGAAAAATGAAACTTCCACAGGAAAAAACTGATTAATTGAAGAGGTTAAGAATAGCATTAGATTAAAAGAAGTGGTGTATAATGTTACCAAGATGAGTAATAAGCCTGAGGGTTGCAAGTGTTTTAGATTGGATTTCTGGAAGCATTTGACAAGGTGTCGCACCAAAGGCTGCTGCATAAGATAAAGGTGCACGGTGTTATAGGTAATGTATCAGCACGGATAGAGAATTTGTCAACTAACAGAAAGCAAAGAGTGGGGGTAAATGGGTGTTTTTCTGGTTGGCGATCAGTGTCTCGTGGTATGCCTCAGGGATCAGTGTTGGGACCGCAATTGTTTACAATTTACATAGATGATTTGGAGTTGGGGGCCAAGTGTGGTGTGTAAAAATTTGCAGATGACACTAAGGTGAGTGGCAGAGCAAAGTGTGCAGAGCACACTGAAAGTCTGCAAAGGGATGTAGATAGTCTAAATGAGTGGGCAAGGGTCTGGCAGATGCAGTACAATGTTGGTAAATGTGAGGTCATCCATTTTGGTAGGAATAACAGCAAAATGGACTATTATTTAAATGGTAAAAAATTGCAGCATGCTGCTGTGCAGAGGGACCTGGGTGTCCTTGTGCATGAATCACAAAAAGTTGGTTTGCAGGTGCAGCAGGTAATTAAGAAGGCAAATGGAATTTTGTCCTTTATCGCTAGAGAGATGGAGTTTAAAAACAGTGAGGTTATGTTGCAGCTGTATAAGGTGCTGGTGAGGCCACACTTGGAGTACTGTGTACAGTTTTGGTCTCCTTACTTGAGAAAGGATATACTGGCACTGGAGCAGGTACAGAGGAGATTCACTAAGTTGATTACAGAGTTGAGAGGGTTGGCTTATGAGGAGAGACTGAGTAGACTGGGATTTTACTCATTGGAATTCAGAAGAATGTTGGGAGATCTTATAGAAACAAATAAGATTATGAAGGGAATAGATAAGATAGAAGCAGGGAAGCTGTTTCCACTGGCGGGTGAAACTAGAACTAAGGGGCATGGCTTCAAAATAAGGGGGAGCAGATTTAGGACTGAGTTGAGGAGGAACTTCTTCACCCAAAGGGCTGTGGATCTGTGGAATTCCCTGCCCAGTGAAGCAGTTGAGGCTTCCTCATTGAATGTTTTTAAGACAATGATAGATAGATTTTTGATCAGTAAAGGAATTAAGGGTTATGTTGAGCGGGCGGGTAAGTGGAGCTGAGTCCACGACAAGATCAGCCATGACCTTATTGAATGGCAAAGCAGGCTCGAGGTGCCGGATGGCCTACTCCTGCTCCTAGTTCTTATGTTCTTATGTACTTATAGCGTTGAAGAATGTCCAAGAAAAATGACAAAGGAGAAAATAGAATAAGAAAGTAAACTAACCAGAAATATTAGAATTGAATGTCTTTGAGAAAAGAGCTTCTATCAGTATATAAAAAGAGTAGTAAAGTTAACTTGGCACCTTAGAAGCTGAGAGAGAAAAAAATAAAATGATGAAGGAAATAGCTGAAATATTGAACCAATGTCAGACAACAAAAGACAGAAATAGCGTTAAACTAAGGCTGCAAAGACTGTGAGAAACCTTACATAAGAACACAAGAAATAGGAGCAGGAATTAGACCATTCAGCCCTCGAATTTGCTGTGCCATTCAATAAGATCATTCCAATTCCAATTTTCTTCCCATATCTAGTGGCTGGTACCTCGACAGAGTTTTGTCTGTTTCCATAGCTAGTCATTGATGGAACGGTTGTTTGTCTGTTTCTGGAGGCTTATTGCTTGTGGGACGCCACTTCACATCAAGCATGGCTGAGCAGGAGTCTCTCCTGCTCTAATCGCCAGCAATTGGGATGTTGGAAGGATTTGCAGTTTGACACACTTAACCTGGATGGTCATGTTATGAATGCACCTTCATTGGCCACCAAGTCCTGGGGTGGGACTTGAAACTGGAGCTTCTGGCTCAGAGGCAGGGATGCTACTCACTGTATCAAAGACCTAATAAGATCGTGGTTGATCTAAATGTCAGCTCAACTCCACTTTTATGCCAGTGCCCCCATAACCTTTGACTCCCTTATAGATCAAAAATCTGTTCAACTCAACCTTGAATGTGTTCAATGGTCCAGCCTCCACTGTTCTCTGTGCTAGTGAATTCTGAGATTAACTAATCTCAGAGAAGAAATTCCTCCTCATCTCCATTTTAAATGGGAGAGACCTTATTTTGAAACCATGCCTCCTGGTTCCCAATTTCCCCCTGAGGGAATCATTCTCTCCACACTTACCCTGTCAAGCCCCCTCAGAATCTTATATTTTTCCATCAGATCACCTCACATTATTCTAATCTCCAATAAATATTGTAGTGTAAAATGTTAATGTAAATACACAATCTATATCATCAGTGGTAAAAGATTACATGACAACAGAGTATGCTGAGAGATAGTTCTATGTGTGGAGCCTCGTGCTAAATCATTATTGTACATAGTTAGCAGAATTAAGTTTATCAAAAGCCTTGCCTCCCCAGCGGTCTCTCTTAACCAAGGACAACCTCAGCTATGACCCATAGTGATCATAACAGATGGTGACTGTGATGAAGAAAATGGAAAAGGCACTTAGATAATGGCCCATCAACTAAAAAAAAGCAGGAAGCTAAATTACTGCAAAAGAAAGGACAGTGTGAACTGAGGAACATAGGAATTAGGAGCAGAAGTAGGCAAATTCAGCCCTTTAAGCCTGCTCCACTATTCAGTCAGATCATGCTGATCGCTTCCTGGTCTCAAATCCACCTTCCCACCTGTTCCTCATATTCCCATATCCCTTTTTTATTAGAAATATATCTATTTCCTTCTTGAAACCATTCAACGATTCAGACTCCACCGCGCTATGGGGCAGCGAGTTCCACAAATTCACCACCCTCTGCGAGAAGTAGTTCCTCCTTGTCTCAGATTTAAATCTACAACTTGCCAACCTATACCAGTGACCTCTTGTTCGAGATTGCCCCACAAGAGGAAATATTTCATCCACATTTACTCTATCAATCACTTTTAAAATTTTATGTACCTCGATCAGATCCCCACTCATCCTTCTAAACTCCAGCGAGTGCGAGCCCAAACTGTTTAATCTCTCCTCATACATCAATGCTTTCATCCCCGGAATCAATCTGGTGAACCTTTTCTGAACTGCCTCCAATGCCACCACACCCTTCCTCAAATAAGGAGACCAAAACTGGACACAATACTCCAGATGTGGTCTCACCAACACCCTGTACCATAGCAACAACACTTCTCTACTTTTATACTCCAGTCCCTTTGCAATAAATGCCAACATCCCATTTGCCTTTTTTATCAGTGCTAGTGCAAAACAAAGATCATTGGCATTCACTGATTGGCACGTGTAGTATTTTTCTGCCACTTGCAAGATTTGCAGGCCAAACAGTAAAACTCAATGCTGCCATTTTGATCTTGATACCAACAGCGCATTATAGAATTTCTGGTAGATCAGGCCTTTCAGGAATAACCCATCCTCAAGTATTACAGTGTGAGGCAACTTACAAACAACCTTTTTTTAGTTTGAAGTTTATTTATTCGTGTCACAAGTAGGCTTACATTAACACTGCAATGAAGTTACTGTGAAAATCCCCGAGTCGCCACACTCCGGTGCCTGTTCGGGTACACTGGGGGCAAATTTAACATGGCCAATGCACCTAAGCCTCACGGCTTTCGGACTGTGGGAGGAAACCGGAGCACCCCCGGAAGAAACCCACGCAGACATGGGGAGAAGGTGCAGACTCCGCATAGACTGTGACCCGAGCCGGGAATCGTAAGACAGCAGTGCTAACTACTGTGCCACCGTTCTTAACTCAATCCGAATTAAAGTTCAAGATATACAGGATGGGGTGAAACACAATATCCAAGAACAATCCACTCCAACAAGCCGCCTGAATCGCAATACCATCTGTAAATCTCTATTCACTTTCGCCTTTGTCTTCCTTATTAGGATGTTTTGATAAGAATCGTTCTGCCACATCCCTTTCTGTGTGTCCCAGAGGAAATGGAACAGAAGTAAAGGCATTTTTTAAGAATAGACTATTTACAGCCATTGAAAATATTTTGGGAGAAGTTAAGCATTCTAAAACGGACATTCACTACAATTTGTAGGAGGTCTCTCCTGCAAGAATTCACATGTGACTTGAACAATGTTCCACAGTTCTCCGGCCTTTTGATTTAAGAAGGGCATTTTGTTCCCATGCTATGGGGAGAGAAACCTCCTACAGATTTTCCCTTAAGTGAAGAAGATAATCTGAAATTCCCACTGGAGTCTCTCGACCTTGTAAACAAAGGTCACCATTTTTCAAAGTTGCAAGAAATTAGCGAGTGCCCCATCTGAAAGGAAGTGGTTTGACTTTACAAAGTACAATTTTCTTCTGCTCAAGCTCAAACCTTAACCTGCATGACTCTTGTGCCTCATTAGAACATTAAGAGTTTCCTGGCCACATGAGATAATGTCTCAAGTCATTTACTTCCAACATTCGTGGGTTTGGACAGAGGAGGAGGTCGAAATCGCGGAAAATCTGTCTACATTTCCCTCGGAAAAGCAGCCAGCATGATTAAGGACCCCACGCACCCGGGACATTCTCTCTTCCACCTTCTTCCAACAGGAAAAAGATACAAAAGTCTGAGGTCATGTACCAACCGACTCATAGAATCCGACTGTGCAGAAGAAGGCCATTCGGCCCATCGAGTCTGCACCGACCACAATCCTACCCAGGCCCTATTCCCAAAACACCATGCATTTACCCTAGCTAGTCCCCCTGACAATAAGGAGCAACTTAGCATGGCCAATCTACCTAACTCGCACATCTTTGGATTGTGGGAGGAAACTGGAGCATCCCTACACAGACACGGGGTAAATGTGCAAACTCCACACAGGCAGCGACCCAAGCCTGGAATCGAACCCGGGTCCCTGGCGCTGTGAAGCAGCAGTGCTAACCACTGTGCCACCATGCTGACTCAAGAACAGCTTCTTCCCAGCTGCCATCAGATTTTGAATGGACCCATTTTGCACTAAGTTGATCTTTCTCTACACCCTAGCTATGATGTACTACACTACATTCTGCACCCTTTCCTTCTCTAGGTACGGTATGCTTTGTCTGTATAGCGCAAGAAACAATACTTTTCACTGTATACTAATACATGTGACAATAATAAATCAAATCAATTCAAATCTGTTTGAAGTCACTTTTCATAATGTACTTTTTATTGTCTTTTACTGACTAATCTTATAATATTTTAAGTGTGTTGGGAAGTCAGCTTCAACCTGCCAACTTCTGCATGTCAATTCTGAGAGTCAGGCTGCGGGCGGGCATCGGCCCTGGGAGAGGCAGCTGGTTAATTTCAGCATGTAACTCACACAATCACAATGATACTGGCACGGGTTTCACAATTTAGCTTTGGATGAAAAAGCTTTCTGAGTTTTCTGGAACTCAGAATCATAGAATTGTTAGAGCACAGAAGGGGACCACTTGGCCCATCGTGTCTGCGCTGGCTCTCCAAACGAGAATCATGACTTTGTGTCATTCCCCTGCCTTTTCCCCGTACCCCTGTATATTGTTTATATTCAAGTAATTATCTAACGCCCTCTTAACTGCCTCGATTGAACCTGCTTCCACCACACCCTCAAGGCAGCGAATTCCAAAACACTCGTTGTGTGAAGACATTTTCTCTCACATCACATTTGTTGATGTGGGCGGCACGGTAGCACAGTGGTTAGCACTGCTGCTTCACAGCTCCAGGGACCTGGGTTCGATTCCTGGCTTGGGTCACTGTCTGTGTGGAGTTTGCACATTCTCCTCGTGTCTGCATGGGTTTCCTCCGGGTGCTCCGGTTTCCTCCCACAGTCCAAAGATGTGCGGGTTAGGTTGATTGGCTATGCTAAAAATTGCCCCTGAGAGTCCTGAAATGCGTAGGTTAGAGGGATAAGTGGGTAAATATGTAGGGATATGGGGGTAGGGCCTGGGTGGGATTGTGGTCGGTGCAGACTCGATGGGCCGAATGGCCTCCTTCTGCACTGTAGGGTTTCTATGATTTTCTTCTTTTGCAAATCACTTTAAATCTATGTCCTCTCATTCTTGATCGTTTTACGTGTGGCAACAGTTTCATTCTATCTACTCTGTCCAAACCTCTCATGATTCTGAACATCTCTATCAAATCTCCTCTTAACCTTCTTCTCTCCAAGGTGAGCAGTCCCGACTTCTCCAGTCCATCCTCATAAGTGAAGTTTCTCATCCCTGGGGCCCATTTTTGTAAACCTCTTCGGCATTCTCTCCAACACGGTTGCATCATTCCGACAGTGTGGTGCCCAGAACCGTACATAATTCAACAGTGAAAGCAAGGCGAGAACACACAGCCATTGAGGAGGATGAAGCCATGACAGGGAATGTGGCCAGTAAGTACTTAGTGCTCAGAATAACAAGACAAGGGACTACTCAATGACTGGCAGGACACTAGGAAGCTCAGAGAGATCTGGGGTGCTTGTTCGCAGATACCTGAAGGCGACAGGACAGGTTAATAGGGTAGTTAAAAATGTCTATGGGACACTTGCCTTTATCAGTCATGGCATAGATTATAAGCCATGATGCTACCAAATAAACCTGCTGGACTTTAACCAGGTGTTGTGAGACTTCTTACATAGATTATAAAAACAGGGAGGTTATGTTGGAGCTGTACAAAACCTTGATTAGGCCACAGCTGGAGCACTGTTTGCAGTTCTGATCACATTACTGTTGGAAGGATGGAGAGAGTGCGGAGGAGATTCACCAGGATGTTGCCTGGGTTGGAGCACTTGAGCTATAAAGGGAGGCTAGATAAACTCGGGTTGTTTTCTTTAGAGCAGAGAAGGCTGAGGGGGGACCTGATTGAGGCGTATAAGATGATGTGGGCTATGGACAGTGTGGATAAGAAGCAGCTGTTCCCCTTAGTTTAAGGGTCAATAATGAGGGGGCAAAATGAGGGGCGGGAGATTTAGAGGGGAATCTGAGGGAACATTTTGTCACTCAGAGGCCGATGGGAGTCTGGAATTTACTGCCTGGGAGGGTAGTAGAGATGGGAAACCTCACAATCTTTCAAACATAAGTGGATGAGCACTTGAAATGTTATAACATTCAAGAGCCAAGTGCTGGAATGTGGGATTTGTGTAGTTTCTGTGTAGTTTTGTCAGTGCAGACTTGATGGGCCGTGGGGCCTCTTCTGTACTGTAGGACTCACCGTTGCTTCCCTACCTGTTTGCATGAAAGAGTTTATTCACAACACTTGTGCTGAGAGATTGTTTTCTGATATTCATTTACACATTTTCGAGGTGTCATCTCCATTTTGGAGATTCAGGGTCTGAGCTGAACTTTGGAGCTCTGATGTATCAGGTCAGGGAAGGGTTCTGCTGACACCATGTGACTTTGGACCACAGATGAGGGCCAAGCTAACCATCAGTAACACCAGCAACCACACCCGTAGCACCAACTGCCTGCTGCTTACTGACCAGCAGCTCAGCACGAGGGAGAGCATCAGCAGAGAAATGCAGTGGATAAGAGACCATATCTCGCACACAGGACCTAGGACATACCTCACACACAGGGCCGAGACCATACCTCACACACAGGGCCGAGACCATACCCCGCACACAGGGCCGAGGACATACCTCGCACACAGGGCCGAGGACATACCTCGCAGACCGGGCCGAGGACATACCTCGCAGACAGGGCCGAGGACATACCTCGCAGACAGGGCCGAGACCATACCTCACACACAGGGCCGAGATCATACCTCACACACAGGGCCGAGACCATACCTCACACACAGGGCCGAGGCCATACCCTGCACACAGGGCCAAGACCATACCTCGCACACAGGGCCGAGACCATACCTCACACACAGGACCGAGACCATACCTCACACACAGCGCCGAGACCATACCTCGCACACAGGGCCGAGGACATACCTCGCAGACAGGGCCGAGGACATACCTCGCAGACAGGGCCGAGACCATACCTCACACACAGGGCCGAGATCATACCTCACACACAGGGCCGAGACCATACCTCACACACAGGGCCGAGGCCATACCCTGCACACAGGACCAAGACCATACCTCACACACAGGGCCGAGACCATACCTCACACACAGGGCCGAGACCATACCTCACACACAGCGCCGAGACCATACCCTGAACACAGGGCCGAGACCGTACCCCGCACACAGGACCGAGACCATACCCCGCACACAGGGCCGAGGCCATATCCTGAACACAGGGCCGAGACCATATCCCGCACACAAGGCCGAGGCCATACCTCACACAAGGGCCGAGACGATGCCTCGCACACAGGGCCGAGACCATACCTTGCACACAGGGCCGATACCATACCCCGCACACAGGGCCGAGACCATACATCACACACAGGGCCGAGACCATACATCACACACAGAGCCGAGACCATACCTCGCAGAGAGGGCCGACACCATACCCCGCACACAGGGCCGAGTCCATACCTCACACATGGGGCCGAGAACAGACCCCGCACACAAGGCCGAGACCATACCCCGCACACAGCGCCAAGGCCATGCCTCGCACACAGCGCCAAGGTCATGCCTCACACACTGGGCCGAGATCATATCCCGCACACAGGGCCGAGACCACACCTCACACACAGCACCAAGGCCATGCCTCAGACACAGGGCCGAGACCATACCCCGCACACTGCGCCGAGACCATACCTCACACACAGAGCCGAGACCATACCCTGCACACAGGGCCGAGACCAAACCTCACACACAGGGCCGAGACCAAACCTCACACACAGGGCCGAGACCATACCCCGCACACAGGGCCGAGTCCATACCTCACACACAGGGCCGAGACCATACCTCACACACAGAGCCGAGACCATACCCTGCACACAGGGCCGAGACCAAACCTCACACACAGGGCCGAGACCATACCCCGCACACAGGGCCGAGACCATACCTCACACACAGAGCCGAGACCATACCCTGCACACAGGGCCGAGACCAAACCTCACACACAGGGCCGAGACCAAACCTCACACACAGGGCCGAGACCATACCCCGCACACAGGGCCGAGACCATACCCCGCACACAGGGCCGAGTCCATACCTCACACAAAGGGCCGAGACCATATCTCGCACACAGGTCCGACACTATACCTCACACACAGAGCCGAGTGCATACCTCACACACAGGCCTAGACCATTGCAGCTGAAGGAACTTTGATCTGTGGTTACAATGCATCATGTGTATGGTGCACATGGAAGCTCCTCTTTGTCTTTGGTGGGGCCCTCGTGGCCTCCTAAACCCAGCGGACAAAGGTCAGAAACATCTCAGCAGCCAGAGCAGCAGGACTGAAGCGTCATGACAGCTGTCCTGGAATCTTACTAGATCATATTTGGAATATTGCGAGCAATTTTGGGCCCCGTATCTAAGGAATGATGTTCTGGCCTTGGAAAGGGTCCAGAGGAGGTTCACGAAAATGATCCCAGGAATGAAAAGTTTGAGGTTTGAGGAGTGTTTGAGGGCCCTGGGTCTATACTCGATGGATTTTAGAAGGATGAGGGGGGATCTCATTGAAACTTACAGAATATCGAAAGGCCTGGACAGGGTAGATGTGGGGAAGATGTTTCAATTAGTAGGATCCAAGGGCACAGCTTCAGAATAAAGGGATGACCCTTTAGAACAAGATGAGGAGGAACTTCGTCAGTTGGTGAATCTGTAGAATTCATTGCCACAGAAGGCTGTGGAGGCCAGGTCACTGAGTGTATTTAAGACAGAGAGAGATAGGTTCTTGATTGGTAAGGGGATCAAAGGTTATGGGGAAAAGGCAGGAGAATGGGGTTGAGAAACTTATCAGCCATGATTGAATGGTGGAGCAGACTCGATGGGCCGAATGGCCTAATTCTGCTCCTGTATCTTATGATCTTATGATCAGGTAGGGCAGGCTTGATGTGGGAGAGGGGTGTGGAGTTGTTGGGGGTCGCTGGTGTTAAAATATTTACATAAACTAACCCAACCCATCACATTTTAAAATATATTCCTTCACAGATTAGGCCAGTATTTATTGCACGTCCCACATTGCCGTCAAGAAGGTTGTGATGAGCCACCTTGTTGAGTCGCTGCAGTCCATGTGGTGTAGGTACACCCACAGGGCTGTTAGGGATGGATGTGAATGTTGGTGGCAAGTGACAGCATTTATTGCCCATCCCTAATTGAATTGAACTGCTTGGTCCTTTCAGAGGGCAGCTAAGAGTCAGCTGTATTACTGTGAAGTCACATGTAGACCAGTCTGGGTGAGGACAGCAGATTTCTTTCCCTAAAGGACATTAATGAAGCAGATGGGTTTTTAAGAACAATCAGTGATAGTTTCATGGTCCCCATTACTGAGAGCAGCTTCCCTTCCACCCGGTGTTTTAAAAGTTTATTAATTGAATTTAAATTCTACCAGCTGCCATGGTGGGATTTGAAATGACATCCCCAGAGCATTAGCCTAGGCCTCTGGATTACTAATCCAGTGATATTACCACCTTATCATCACAGCGACAATGAAGGAATAGTGATATTGTTCAAAGTCAGGATGCTGCCATTTTATATGTTGGCAGGTTGTGTCTATGCTAATGAGGCAGACTCCTCATTATAATATTTATAGGATCATAGAAACCCTACACTGCAGAAGGAGGCCATTTGGCCCATCGAGTCTGCACCGACCACAATCCCACCCAGGTCCTATCCCCGTAACCCCATATATTTACCCCACTAATCCCTCTAACCTACGCATCCAGGGACACTAAGGGGCAATTTAGCACGGCCAATGCACCTAACCCGCACATCTTTGGACTGTGGGAGGAAACCAGAGCACCCAAAGGAAACCCACGCAGACATGGGGAGAATGTGCAAACTCCACACAGACAGTGACCCAAGCTGGGAATCGAACCTGGATCCCTGGCGCTGTAAGGCAGCAGTGCTGACCACTGAGTCAGCGTGCCACCCACGCAGTTTGAAGCCTGATTTAAATTTAACGCTGGTTGACTGGGTTTCCAGAGCTCAGGAAATCCAAAAGAAAAAGGGCAGGAGGTTTAGGGGGCAGGTGAGGAACAAACTTTTTACCCAGAGGGTGGTGATGGTCTGGAATGTGCTGCCTGGGAGGGTGGTAGAGGTGAGTTCTTTCATGTCTATTAAAAAGTATCTGGATGGGTGAGCACTTGGCACATCATAACATTCAGGGCTATGGGCCAAGTGCTGTAAATGGGATCAGGTGGGAGGTCAGGTGATTCTCGCGTGTCAGTGCAGACTCGATGGGCCGAAGCCCCCTGTATAATTCTAAATGAAGAATGGGACAGGCGGAGTGTGCAGGTAGCAACTCCACAGAGCACTGCTTGTGAGCCAGAAGTGTTTTCCCCAGCCCCTGAGGCAAGTCACCAGCTGTGATCAGCTTCTCCCCAACAAAATCTGTTGTCATCCCCACCCCCCACTCAAACGCCCACCACCACTAACTCCCCCACCTCCCCCCACCACAAATACCAGTCTAACTACCTTCCCCACATCTGCCCCACAATGTCTCCTGGTCCTTGCTCCCTCCCAGTCCCTGCTTGCTGGGGTCTGTTCCAGCCGACTCCACCACTGGCTTATCAACCCCTAGCAGCCAGCCAGCTCTTGTCAGTCTGGTTGGTTGCTGGTGGGAAATTAATTAAAAGTATGCTAACAAAGTGCTGGAGGACCGCAGGGATCCCAGGATTTCTGGGCTCTTCCCTCCCACCCGGTGTTTTAAAAGTTTAAAGTTTCTTTATCGGGTAGGATTACATTAACACTGCAATGAAGTTACTGTGAAAATCTCCTAGTCGCCACACTCCGGCACCTGTTTCAGGTACACTGAGGGAGAATTTAGCATGGCCAATGCACCTAACCAGCACGTCTTTCTGACTGTGGGAAGAAACCGAAGCACCCGGAGGAAACCCACGCAGACACGGGGGGAACATCCAAACTCCACACAGACAGTGACCCAAGCCGGGAATCGAACGCGGGTCCCTGGCGCTGTGAGGCAGCAGCGCTAGCCACTATGTCACCCCACAGACACACTTCCCTCAGTCCCTTGATCTCCACTTGCAGTAAATGTTGGCACCATCTTCTTTTAAATCATATCCCAACTTCTAAGCTTATTTTGTCTCCCAGGATAAAAGGAAAATGCTGGGCTATTTCTGCCAAAATATGCTGTTAAACGCAGGCGGGCCTTTCAGTTAAGTATACAGCAAACAAGTAGTGCAGTTGCAGTGTCTGAGTCACAAAGAATCTAGATGTTTTTGGCAGTTCTATTAAGCCTATCGAAATGCTGTCAAGTTGCATAGTTTGCAAATTTAGTGCTCGACTGTGAAGTGTTGAATAGTTTTTCTTAAGCTGTGCCAAAAAGGAAAAGAGTATGATGTTTGGAGCACAACAGACAAATGCAAATCTATATCCAGCCCACCAGAGCTTCCTGTCACCATGGGAACTTGGTTGATTGGCACCATAATTTCCTGTATACAGACCCATGGTGGATCTAACAATTTAGGACAAAACATATTACAAAAAGACCAATACATCATAACATGAGCAGCATGGGTGGAAAATAATAAAGGCGCAAGGCAACGAGTGCCGCCATCTCAAGATGAACAAGCAGTGAGCTCTTAAAAAGTTAAACCAAATCGCTATGTGATGAACACGCGGGAGTTTAAATGATTAAAACAGTTAAACTGGGCACACTAAAAGGGAGGACTTAAAGCACAACGCAACTTGAGAATGAAAGAATCATAGAATCCCTACGTGCAGAAAAAGGCCATTCGGCCCATTGCGCCTGCACCAGCCACAATCCCACCCTGATCCTATCACCCCGCATATTTACTCCGCTAATCCCCCTGTCACTAAGGGGTAATTCACCGTGGTCAATCTGCCTAACCCGCACATCTTTGGACTGTGGGAGGAAACCGGGGCACCCGGAGGAAACCCACACAGACATGGGGAGAATGTACAAACTCCACACAGACATTTATCCAAGACTGGAATTGAATCCGGATGCCTGATGCTGTGAGGCAACACTGCTAACCACTGTGCTACCTTGCTGCCTAAGCACAGGCATTTAGATGGCACCTTTCATGAATTCAGGATTTCCCAAAGTGCTTTACAGCCAAAGAAAGGTTTCTGAAGTGTAGTCACTGCTACGAAGGAAGTGCAGCAGTCGATTTGTATACATTAAACTCCCACAAACAGCATGACCACATAAAAGAATGTGTTTTATTCTTTCATGGGCTGTGGGTGTTGCTGGTAAGGCCAAAATTTGTTGCCCCTGAGTGGCTTGCTCGGCCATTTCAGAGGGCAGTTAAGGGTATGAATCTGGAGTCATATGTAGGTCAGACCAGGTAAGTTCAGCAGATTTCCTTCCCTAAAGGGACCAGATGGGCTTTTCCAGCAATCGATGATATTTGTCATGGTCACCATTACTGAGATTAGCTTTATATTCCAGATTTTTTTTATCAATTGCATTTAAATTCCACCAGCTGCCATGGTGGGATTTGAACCCATGTCCCCAGAGCATTAACCCAGGCGTCTGGATTACTAGCCTGGAGACATAACCATCTCCCCCTAATGGTATTGGTGGAGGAATGAATATTGACCATGAACACTAGGATGAACTCACCTGCTCTTCCTCAAATAGTGGCGCTTCATCTGAATGACAGCACCTTCAATAATGCGGCATTCCTTCAATACTCCACAGGAGTATCAGCCTGCACTTTATGCTTAAGTCTCGGGCTGGGATTTTCCAGACCCGCCGTGGGGGATGTGGCAGTCCAGTCATAAGTCCATTAACTTTTGGTGGGACCGATGATCTCGGTGGTGGGAGGGGCAGGAAAATCCAGAAGCAAGAGTGCTACTGAGTGACAGCCATAATTAACTTGTGTAACAAGCTAATATTAAGTCGCTGTTGTCTATGAAGCAGTTAGAACAAAGGACAAAGAAAAATGCAGCACAGGAACAAGCCCTTCGGCCCTCAAAGCCCGTGCCGATCATGATGGAAATCGACCGTCCTTACCTGGTCTGGCCTGTGTGTGACTCCAGAGCCACAGCAATGTGGTTGACTTTCAACTGCCCTCTGAACAATGGCAATCAGAATCATAGAATCCCTACAGTGCAGAAGGAGGCCATTCAGCCCATCATGTCTGCACCGACCACAATCCCACTCAGATCCCTATTCCTGTAACCCTACACATTTACCCTGCCAATCCCCCCGACACTAGGGTCAATTTAGCATGGCCAATCAACCTAACCCGCACATCTTTGGACTCTGAAGGACATTAGGGATGGGCAATAAATACTGGCTAGCCAGCGACGCCCATATCCCACGGATGAAAAGTTAATGGAGGTAAGAAGGCTGGAGGTGCAAAATGATAAAATATGTGCCTACATTGGAAAATCTCTAATTTCTGGGTCACTTTGAATCCGTGAGCAGACAAACACAGCCAGCAATTTGCTCATTTTCTTGTGCAACCAGAGCAAACTGTGGTGACAAAAATAAACATTCCTCGTCACAGTGTAATTTACTGAAGGGAGGATTCTGTCGCCAGTTGACAGACGATTCTTGTCAAAGATAGAATGAATAGTTTTTCCGCTATTTATGAGCTGATTGTGTGCTAACCTGCCAAAAAACTGCATTCTCCCGTTAAAGGGCCACTGCTTCTCTGCTGACCAGGCCGTTCAGCTGAACGTCTTGGGAGTCTTCCTTCCGCTGTGGGGTTGCTTCGCCCTTTATAAGGTTCCGAGTCCCCCCCCCCCCCCCCAACCGGTGCTGAAATTGTATCTACACTCACACAGCTAGGCTTCCTCTTGATGGCTGGAAAGCTTCTGGATATCCATCAAGTGTACACAATGAACCCTGGCCCAGAAAAAATTGGGTCAGGGCTGTGGCAGGCAAGAGCTGGTAGTAAACATCCTGCCCCATTGATAGAGGAGAAATGCCCCCATGGGTTTTCAAGCAACTGTAGACTTTTTTTATTAATTCGTGGGACATGGGCGCTGGCTGGTCAGCATTTATTGCCCATCCCTAGTTGCCCTTGGCTAGGCCATTTTAGAGGGAAGTTGAGAGTCAACCACATTGGCTGTGGAGTCACATGTAGGCCAGACCAGGTAAGAAAGGCAGATTTCCTTTCCTAAAGGACATTCGCGAACCAGATGGGTTTTTCTGACAGCAAAAGAGAAAATGCTGGAAAATCTTAGCAGGTCTGTAAGGAGAGAAAAGAGCTGATGTCTCGAGTCCAGATGACCCTTTGTCAAAACTCATCTCGACTCCAAACGCCAGCTCTTTTCTCTCCTTACAGATGCTGCCAGACCTGCTGAGATCTCCCAGCATATTCTCTTTTGGTTTTAGATTCCAGCATCCACAGTAATTTGCTTTTATCCTGGGTTTTTTTGTCAATCGACAATGGTTTCATAGTCATCAGTAGATTCTTAATTCCAGATATTTTTTTATTGAATTCAAATTCCATCATCTGCCGTGGTGGGATTCGAACCCAGGTCCCCAGAACATTAGCTGATTTTTTGGATCACTAGTCCTGCGATAATAGGCCATCGCCTCCCTTTGAGCTCTCTGCTTTGTGAGCACTTTCTTCAAAATATTGTCTGTCTCCTCACAGTGCAGGAAATGCTAGCCCACAAGAAATGCCCACCTATAATTAAATTACCACAATTAAGGAAAGCTATATAACCATGTTTTCGACATCATGGCCTGGATGCAATTTCAGTGAGAACAGAACAGACAGCACAATAAGTACTGCTAACAATAGTATCTGCCTTTTCAGCTCATTCCTTTTCCGTTAAAATGGGTGTTATTCTTAAGCCCTTTCACAGCCAGCATTTATTTTTGCTCCAGTTTACACCACTCTGGAGGTAGTTGAATCCTTGTTGTAATACCTTTCGATGGATACCACTCATTCTTTGATGCCCCACCCAAGTGGATGTTCTGCCCGCATAAACTTAAGAAGTAAGGAGAGAAAAGAGCTGGCGTTTCGAGTCCAGATGACTGGACTTGAAAGATAATTTCTCTCCTTACAGATGCTGCCAGACCTGCTGAGATTTTCCAGCATTTTCTCTTTTGGTTTCAGATTCCAGCATCCACAGTAATTTGCTTTTAAACTTAAGAAGTGACTAGCATTAGGCTATGAGGTTGTAGAAGACATCATAAACTGGACATCATAACAGTCCAAACTTCTGCTGCCCCTACACTAACTGGCACAAAGTCCTGTTCATCCATCGCCTTTGTGCTCATGGAACTACATTGGCTTTTGATCTGGCAAAGCCTTGGTCTTAAAACTCACATCCTTGTTTTCGAAAACCTCTAAGGTTTCACGCCTCCCTGTCTCTGCAACCAGTTCTAACCCTACAAATCTCTGAGATATTTGCGCTTCTCAAATTCTGCCTTCTGCCTATTTTAATTTCTCTATCACTGACAGCTAGCTGCCAAGGTATGAAATTCTGGAATCACTCCTGTAGTGTCTCCGACTTCCTTTCCTCCATTAAGACGCTTCTTAAAACCTACTCCTTTGACCATGCTTTTGGTCATCTGATCTGATATCTCATTATCAAATTTTGTTTAGCCGATGTTACAGTGAAATGCTCTGGGATGTTCTACGATGTTAAAGGCGCCATACAAATGCAAGGTGTTGTTTATAACTAAGCCGGATCTCATTCTCAGCTGAACGGCTACATGAATTCACAGCAAGCAAGGGTCATCGAATGGTAATGAGAAGCTTGATTTTCAATTTGGGGTTGGGGACTTGGCACCCAAATAATTTCAGGGTCCCAACACTGTGCCACACCAGTGTCGTATGCGATCTTTAAACGTAAATGGCTGAAAAGGGTCAGAGGCAAGTTCAGCACCCAAGTAGTGGCACCAGCCATGAGGTGGAAAGTGCCTGCCAGTGGCAAAGGTAGACGGCAGCCATGATGGGGTCTGCCCTGAGCTTCTCAAAGAGATTGAGTAACACCTCAGAGGGGCAGCTAACTAAATAGTCACAAAAGTGGCCACACAGCCAAACAACAATCATGTGCATGATTCGGCGCAAGATCCCCAGGTCCTAACATTTTTCTCCTTATATTAAAGGAAAACCTTTCTGTTCTTCCTGCACTGAACACGGCAGCTGTGCAGTAATATGCACCAGACTGTTCAGATTCATCTATTTGCCAATTGAAAATTGCATTCTCGCCCTCCTAGGCCCATGAGCAAACTCCTCAAGGAGCTTAAAATGCCATTAACTGGAGGCAAGAGGGTTCCTGGCTCACTCTTCTCACCTGTCCTCATTTTGACAATGGGAGGATGTCCTGGTGGCATCGGGAAGCTGAGGCGCTTTTCATCAGTGAATTGTAGAATCCCTACAGTGCAGAAAGAGGCCATTCGGCCCATTGAGCCTACACCCAAGCCCTATCCCTATAACGCCACGTATTTACCCTGCTAATCTCCCTGAAACTCAGGGGTGATTTGGAGCACTGTGGATGGTGACACAGTGCATTGCTGCCTCACAGCACCACGGACTCAGGTTCGATTCCTGGCTTGGGTCACTGCCTGTGTGGAGTCTGCACGTTCTCCCCGTGTCTGCGTAGGCTTGCTCCGGGTGCTCCGGTTTCCTCCCACAGTCCGAAAGACGTGCTGGTTAGGTGCATTGGCCATGCCAAATTCTCTCTTGCGTGGTGACTAGGGGATTTTCATAGTAACTTCACTGTAGTGTTAATGTAAGCTTACGTGTGACACTAATAAGTAAACTTTAAATTTAGCATGGCCAATCACCCTAACCCGCACATCTTTGGAGCATGGGAGGAAACCGGAGCATCCGGAGGAAACCCACACAGATATGGGGAGAATGCGCACACTCCACACAGTCACCGGAGGTCGGAATCGAACATGGGTGTCTGACTCTCTGAGGCAGCAATGCCAACCACTGTGCCACCGTGCTGCCCATTTGGGAATGTGATTTTCAAACCGTGTCCATACCCATTCCCAACCCTTTCAGCAATTGAAAATCCGGCATGCAGAATGGGAACTTGGCTGAACTATCCTTCCCAGTATGGTGCTCCATTTGAAATAAGCTAACGGTGTGTGTGCATGGCCCTGGTACTTACTGGATAAATTTACTGAACAGCATTCCTGTCATTAATTTATATTAATATTCTAAGCTAAAAAACCAGAATAGCAGGACCCCAATTAAAGATGTCCTGCTACGTTATTCACTCTTAATTAGCAATTTAACATCTGCAGGACACAGTATGCATTCAGAAGTCTCTTTTAAAACACACTGGGCCCCAAATACCCTTCTAATAAATAAAGGCAATTAAAAAGTACATGGCAAACCTTCAGACAAACTAAACTGTAATAGAGACATAAATCACGCGATAATTTATTGCACTAACTCCTCGCCTCTGCCCGACGAAAAAACGTTGCCAAACACTTTTTTTTCCCTCCGGGACTGTCTCTTTAAGAGGCGCGTTGCAAGCCAAAATTAAATGCTAGCAGAATGACACAGCTCAGTGGAGTTCCCAGCTTCTTAACGAACACAATGGGCTGGTGATGAGGTTAATCTGTAAGAAGATCAGCAGATACAGACTGGTTTCGATCCAAGTCTTCTGTGGTTTCAGAGCAATGAAAATAAACTTCATATGTTCGTCCTGATGAGGTCACAATAAAACTGTGACATCCCAGCATGGAGTCCTTTTTATTTCCCAGCGAAACACAGCATTAAAAAGTTAAAATTAATGATTTATTCGTCACATGCAAAGCAGCGCATAAACTATTATGAAGATCATGCTTCTTACTGGGTCCGCACGATATAGCTTTTAGTTCCATTTTAAAGAGCTCGCCATACATCATTGTTCTGCTCATGACATGAGCTCTCTGGTCGCCTTTACTTGTGGAAATTAAAACCATATCCAGGCCTCAGTGAGATGTCCTCTGTGTGCTTGATGTTCTGCGCGTAGATTTCTCACGCTAATATCAAAAGGCAAACTATAAGCACGTGGGCTAAATAATGACAGATGGAAGTTAATGCAGACAAGCAATGCAAAGGGCTGCACATATGACGCAAAATGAGCATCCTCTGGTCAAAATGTAATGCCAGAAGACCAACCTGCAAGAAGTCTATTTATCGCCTGGCCATAAATCCCATTGTGGCTGTCAATTGGAAACTAAGTGTTCATCGAACACAGGTGGTACGGTAGCAAGGCGGCATGGTGGCACAGTGATTAGCACTGCTGCCTCACAGCGTGAGGGACCCGGGATCGATTCCTGGCTTGGGTCACTGTGCGGAGTCTGCACATTCTCCCTGTGTCTGCGTGGGTTTCCTCCGGGTGCTCCGGTTTCCTCTCACAGTCCGAAAGATGTGCAGGTTAGGTGCATTGGCCGTGCAAAATTCTCCCTCAGTGTACCCGAACAGGCACCGGAGTGTGGCGACTAGCGGATTTTCATAGTAACTTCATTGCAATGTTAATGTAAGCCTACTTGTGACACTAATAAATAAATAAATCTAGGCCCAGGAGCACTCAGCTCCATCGCTGAGGGATAGGTTTTCGAACTCAGTTTTCTAGAATGCAGAAACTTCTGTACCCAGCATGTGGATTCAGAAAGAATGTTCCTTATGGTGGGGGTGTCCAGAACTAGGGGTCATAGTTTGAGGACTTCTCAGGACTGAGATTAGGAGAAATTTCTTCATCCAGAGAATGGTGAATTTAAAAAAAAATTCTTTCATGGGCCAACATTTATTGCCCATCCCTGAGGGGATTTAAGTGGCATCACTGTGGATCTGGAATTACATACCAGTTTTAATTAGACTTCAATTCCAGATTTTTGTTGGATTTAAATTTCACCATCTGCTGTAGTGGGATTCAAACCCACATACCCATAACATTACCCTGGGTCTCTGGATTACAAGTCCAGCGACAATACCACTACACCACCACCTCCCTGAGGAATTCACTACCACAGAGAGTAGTTGAGGTGAAAACATTGTGTAATTTCAAGAAGAAACTAGATATAGCTCTTTGGGCTAAAGGGATCGAGGGATATGGGGGGGGAAGGCGAGATCAGGATATTGAATTTGATGATCAGCCATTATCAATGGGCCAAATGGCCTACTTCTGCACCTATTTTCTACGTTTCTATCTCTATTGATCATTAAAGGAGAAATGTGGCAGCCAACTGTGCACAGCAAGATCCCAGAAACAGCGATCCGAGAATGACCAGATAATCTGATTTTGTTATGTTGGCTGAGGGATAACTATTAGCCAGGACACTGAGTGAATGCCATGACTTATATTGAAACCTATATTATTTTAATGCTAAATACAATCCACCCTTACTTCCTACAACATCTGAAAAATTGCTATTATGCTACAATCTGTACGACTCTCAAAGTCTGGTGACTGTTGCATGTACGTCAGGCAATGTCTCTTCAGTGTGTCATGAATGGTAGCATCATAGTTTTGCTGTGAATCATAGATATTTACAGCACAAAATGAAGTCATTTGGTTAATTGCGTCTTTGATTGCTGAATTGAGAACTTTACTGTTAAATTAACATTTAACTGAAAAAGACTCATCCAACCTAACCCCATCTGTCAGCTCTTGATCTGCACCCTTGTCAGTTATGGTACTCCAAGTACTTTTTTAAAATGCAAATTTCTGCTTCTACTACCTGTATATGCAGTGAATTCTAGACCCCTCCCCCCTCCACCACCACCCCCCACACCGCCCCCCCCCCCCCCCAAATAATTCCTCAACTCCCCTCCAACCCTTCCGCCAATTCATTGAAAGCTCTGCCCCTTAGTTACTGACTTTTCTGCCAAGGGAAATAAGCAATGCTCATTCAAGAATCAACTGATTGCTAATTTAACAGCGAAGTCTTTAGTTCAGCATCCTGAATGACAAAATGAAAATGAACAAAAACAAGTTCCATAGTTACCAATAAGATACAAGTAAACAGAAGAGAATTGAGAAATTGAAATCAACATTTTTATCAGAATGAGGGAGGCAGAAAAAAGACAGCTTTCCCATTATGGGACAATGAGTGGAATTGTCCCATTCTGGGAGTAGGGGGAGCAGCTGACTCCCACACCCGTCCTGCCGACCAGAATGTCAGATCCTGCGCTTGGAACCTCATTAATTATGCACAGGCAGGTTCTGCTCCAACTCTCCTGCCAGACCAGCAGCTGATTTGTCCCCCTGGCCTCAGCTGACTTGTTCAATGGTCCCGGCGCCATATTTAAACACCAGTCCTGTGCACTCATGTCACTCTCCCCAGCCCACCTGTCCTCACCAGACTGGGCAGGATGTCAGCGACGCAGAGGGAAAAGGCTAGCAACCTCAAGGGGAAGTCTCATCATCATAGAATCCCTACAGTACAGAAAGAGGCCATTCGGCCCATCGAGTCTGCACCGACCACAATCCCACCCAGGCCCTACCCCCATATCCCTACATATTTTACCCGCTAATCCCTCTAATCTACGCATCCCAAGACACTAAGGGGCAATTTTTTATTTAGCATGGCCAATCAACCTACCCCGCACATCTTTGGACTGTGGGAGGAAACCGGAGCACCCGGAGGAAACCCACGCAGACACGAGGAGAATGTGCAAACTCCACACAGACAGTGACCCAAGCCGGGAATCGAACCCAGGTCCCTGGAGCTGTGAAGCAGCAGTGCTAACCACTGTGCTACCGTGCCGGAAGTCTGTTCCTCGATTCAACCACCCTTCCCTCAAGCTCTTCACCTGCAGGGCACGCATGCCCCACTTGGATCTCCACCCAGCACTTTGGGGGTCTTCAGTCATCTCCTTCCAGTAAATGATGTGGTATTCCTCTGACACCTCTTTCTTCACATTATCACATCCCAATGTTTCTCTATGCTATTGTAAAGGTGTCCTCATGTGATATTAAGAAGGTACTTGAAGGCCAAGACTGATCATGATGCTTGTTTGACTCTTAGAATGACTTACAAGTATACAGTAAGAAGTCTCATAACACCAGGTTAAAGTCCAACAGGTTTATTTGGTATCACGAGCTTTCGGAGCGCTGCTCCTTCATCAGGTGAGTCGGTGCCCCACTACCAAAATGGACCCCATTGGTCTCACGGTAGGCACAGAGGAATTCATCACTCACCTGATGAAGGAGCAGCACTCCGTGATTCCAAATAAACCTGTTGGACTTTAACCTGGTGTTGTGAGACTTCTTACTGTGCCCACCCCAGTCCAACGCAGGCATCCCCACCTCTTAACAAATATACAGTAAAGGGTACAAGCTGGGAGCTGTCTCCATGCTTGCTGGCACACACAGCTCTGTCCAATACTAGACTGACTGCAGAAATGGCTGAGAAACTAACTCAGTATTTTTCCTCAGTTTACATGGTGGAGAAAATGAGTACCATCCCAATAGTAACAGAAAATGCAGAGGTTAACTTAGAACTACCATCATCATTAGGGAAAAAGTACTGAGCAAACTATTGGGATTGAAGGCAGGCAATTCCCCAGGGCCTGATGGCCTACATCCTAGGTCTTAAAGAAGTGGATCCATTGGTTACACTATGCCAAAATTTCCTGTATGCGGGCAAGATTCTGGTGGATTGGAAAATTCTAATGGGCAGAATTCTCCCAAAACATTTCAAAGTGCCATAAAGGTGAGAAAACAGGAGCGATCTGTGCCGATCTCCCAGGCACGCTCTGCACCACAATTCTCCCACACTCAAGTCACTTTTTTGGAAAGTTGGGAGCTTCACGCCGGTACGGGAGGCGGGGCCTAAACATGCCGGCGAGCCCGGCTTCAGAGCGCTTGGGTGCCAATGCACAACGGCGTCCCATTATCACAGTGCAGTGGGAGACCCCTACAGGCATCTGGACCATCCCCCTAAGTAGCAGCATGTTCCAAACCAACACCGGTCGCTGGCATCATGGTATAAGGGCCCTCCTGATGGGTCCCCCTGCCTAACCCCAGACATGCATCCCCAAAAGGTTCCATCCCTGCATGACCCCCCCTGCATAGCCCCCACATCATAGTCCCCTTGCAGAGCCCCCACTCAGACCCCACTCCCATGGCACTGCCCCGGCACATTGGTGGTGCCCAACTGGCACTGCTGGTGCACATGGTGGCCACTGCTGGGGTGGCCAGCGGGCACTGCCAGGGTGTTCAATGGGCACTGCCAGGGTGGCTGATGGCCACTGCCAGTGAGTCCAGTGGCCACTGTTGGTTTCCAGAGGGCACTGTCAGGGTGTCTGGTGGGCACTGCCTGATAGGCACTGCCTGGCCATGCACGTGACCACCCAGGAGCTTGTCCTCACATTTCATCCCACCAGCCTCCGCATTCAAAGCATAATCCTCCGCCATTTTCGCCAACGCCAGTGTGATGCCACCACTAGACATATCTTCCCTTCATTCCCTCTGTCAGCATTCCGCAGAGACTGTTCCCTCCGAGATAACCTAGTCCACTCCTCCACTATACCCAACACCTCTCCCATCATCTTCCCAAGTAATCGTAGGTGTAACACCTGCCCCTTAATCTCTTATGCTCACCATCCAAGGTCCAAAACACTCACTCCAGGTTAAGCAGTGTTTCACTTGCATCTCTTTCAATTTGGTCTATTGCATTTGCTGCTCGCAATGAGGTATCCTCTATAACAGAGAGACCAAACGTGGACTGGGTGATTGCTTTACTGAGCACCTTCGGTCTGTGCACAATTAGGACCCTGACCTTCCCGTTGCTTGCCGTTTTAACGCACGATCCTGCTCCCATTTCCATACATCTGTCCTTGGCCTGCTGCAATGTTCCAGTGAAGCTCAGCGCAAACTGGAGGAACAGCATCTCGTCTTCCGCTAGGCATGTTGCAGCCTTCCGGTCTCAACATGGAGTTCAACAATTTCAGATGATTAGCTCTACCCCATCTCAACTCCTTTGTTTTCATTTTATATAGTTTTTTACTGTTCTCTACCTTTTGTTTCTTTATTGTCTTTCTTTATTTTTCTTGCCCCCAATCCTTTCCCCCATTTTATCCCCACTTTCCTTACCTTTTCTCCCCCTTTGACTCCTCTTTACCCCTTTTTTCTCAATTTTACCTCTCTCCTACCCATCTCCCCCTCACATCTTCATCTGTCGCAGCTTACCCTCTGATTTCAGCTTCTCTGCCGTTTGGCCATTCACACCTTCTATTCTCTTTGTGGGTGTGACTCATATTTCATTCCCTCACCCTGCAGTACAAATATCTCCCATTTTCTATGCCTTTTAGCTTTGACAAAGGGTCGTGTGGACTCGAAACGTCGGCTCTTTTCTCTCCTTACAGATGCTGCCAGACCTGCTGAGATTTTCCAGCATTTTCTTTTTTGGACCCAGGAGCTTCATTGGCCTCTGAGCTGCCCCCCCCCTCTCGCCCCCCAGCGTGGCCATTGTGCCAGGTCTCCGCTAATGGTGATTCTCGCCATTATCTCGCTGCGCCTGAAGGTCGGAGAATTCCATGCGCTGGGATTCAAATGAGCTACGCATATTTTAATGCTACTTTAAGTATGCTAATCGGCTTCACACCCTTTCTGGGTGAGAACCGGTTTGCACCATTAGGAAGGGGCCGGGAGAATCGCAAACTGTTTGGCACCGGATGCAAAACCGATTTTTCGGCCTGCACACTATTCTCTGGGATTGACACAATCTGCTCCAGGCACGGTGAGGTAGGAGAGTCCCCCCCAACACCCTTATTCAAAAAGGGAGGGAGGCAAATGTAGGAACCTATAGACCAATTAGTTTAACATCGGTCATTGGAAAATTGCTAGAATCCATTATTAAGGAAATAATAATAAGACAAAAGTCAAAATGTAATCCATCAGAGTCAGCATGGTTTTATGAAGTGTAAATCATGTTTGACTAATTTGCTTGAGTTCTTCAAAGATGTAACAAGCAAGGTAGATAATGGGGATCCTGTAGATGTCGTGTATCTAGACTTCCAGAAGGTGTTTGATAAGGTGCCACACAAAAGATTAATACACAAGGTTAATTCACATGGGATTAGGAATAATTCATTAAAATTTCAAGTTTATTTATTAGTCACAAGTAGGCTTACATTAACACTGCAATGAAGTTACTGTGAAAATCCCCCAGTCACCACACTTTGGCACCTGTTCAGGTACACTGAGGGAGAATTTAGCATGGCCAATGCACTTAACCAGCACGTCTTTCGGACTGTGAGAGGAAACCAGAGCAGCCAGAGGAAACCCACGCAGGCACAGGGAGAATGTGCAGACTCCGCACAGTCAGTGACCCAAGTCAGGACTCAAACCCGGGTCCCTGGCACTGTGAGGCAGCAGTGCTAACCACAGTGCCACCGTGCCACCCGTGCAGCCCTATTAGCTTGGAGAGAGGATTGGCTAATAAAACAGAATGCAGAGAGTCAGGATTAATGGGTCTTTTTCTGGTTGTCAGGGTGTAACTAGTGGGGTGTCATAAGGTTTGGTTCTTGGGCGCCAACGATTTACAATCTATATTAATGACTTGAATACAGGGATAGTAGGTACCATAGAGAAATTTACAGACAACACTAAAATAGGTGGGATATTAAGTTGTGCTAATGAAATAAATTTACAAATGAATATGGATAGGTTAAGTGAATGGGAATTTGGCAGCTGTAGTTTAATGTGGATAAGTGTGAGGTTATTCATTTGGGTAGGAAAATTAGAAAGGCAAATTATTATCTAAATGGAGAGAAACTTCGGAGTGCTTTGGTGTAGAGGGATCTGGGTGCCCTTGTGCATGAATCGCAAAAAAAATAGCGTGCAAATACAGCAGGTAATAAGGAAAGCCAATGGAATCTTGGCATTTATTGCCAGAGGAATAGAATATAAAAGTAGTGAAGTGTTGCTGCTATTGTACAAAACATTAGTGAGACTGCACTTAGAATATTGTGTACAACTTTGGTCCCCTTACCTGAGGGGTATAGCGCACTGGAGGCGGTTCAGAGGAGGTTCATTAGAATGGTTCCAGTGATGAGGGGTTTGTCTTAAGAAGAAAGATTGGGCAGTTTAGGCCTATACTCTTCGGAGTTTAGAAGAATGAGAGGAGATCTAATTGAGGTGTATAATATGATAAGAGGGATTGACAAAGTAGATGTGGAGAGAATGTTTCCTCTTGTAGGACAATCTAGAACAAGAGATTATAATTTTAGGATAAGGAGTGACAGATTTAAAACAGAGATGAGGAGAAATTACTTCTCTCAAAGGGTCCTGAGTCTTTGGAATTCACTACCCCAGGGAGTGGTGGATGCTGGGACTTTGAGTAAATGAAGGTCAGAGAATGGCAGGAAAGGACAGAGAGGAAAAAAACTAACAATACACCAAAGTCAAGACTAGATGTTACAAAGATAATAAAAAGACAAAACTAAGTGCTCTGTATCTGAATGTGCATAGCAATCATAACAAAGTCAATCATAACAAAGTCAAAGTCAACAAAAGTGTACATTGAAGTAAATAAATATGATCTGATAGCTGTCACGGAGACATGACTGCAAGATGACAAAGTTTAGGTCCTGAAAACTGAGGGTTATGTGACATTCAAGAAGAATATGAAGCTAGGGAAAGTTGGAGGGATAGCACTGCTAACCAAGGAAGGCATTGGCACAATAGTTGGAGATGATCTTGGTTCAGGAGATCGGGATGTGGAATCCATTTGTGTAGAAATGAGGAATACTAGGGGAAAGAAGTTGCTAGTGGGAATGGTCTATAGCCTCCCTAATAGTAACCATAAGATAGGATAAAGTGTACAAGAAGAAATATTGGGTACTTGTGATAACAATCATGGGTGATTTTAATCTATATCAACTGGAAAAATCAGATTGGCAATGAAGCCTGGATAAATAATTCATACAATGCTTTTGAGATAGTTTCTTAGAGCAGCACATTCTGGAACCAACCAGAGAGCAGGCTATATTAGACTTGGTATCCTGTAATGTGACAGGATTAATTCATGACCTCAAAAAGGTCATGAATTAGGTAGCAGCAATCACAATATAATTGAATTTTACATCCAGTTTGAAAGGGAGAAGAGTGGGTCTAAGACTGGTATTCTTAACTTAAATGAGGGCAACTACGCAGGCATGAAAGCTGAGCAAGCTGAAGTGAACTGAGATTCAAGCCCAGGGGATGTATCAATGGAGAAACAGCGTTTGAGGGGATATTACAGGATACTCAGAATAAGTATGTTCCTACTATAAAAAAATTCAAGGGGAAGACTCATTATTTATGGTAAACTAAAGAAATTAAGAAATGCAGCAAACTTAAGGAAGAAGTATAAAACTGCACAAAGGTGAGTGGGAGTTCAGATGATGCAGTGGTTGGCACTGCTGCCTCACAGCACTGGGGATCCGGGTTCAATTCCAGCCTTGGGTGACTGCGTGGAGTTTGCAGATTCTTCCTGTGTCTATTAGGTTTCCTCCAGGTGCTCCGATTTCCTCCCACAGTCCAAAGACATACAGGTTAGGTTGATTGGCCATACTAAATTTTGATTGGCCATACTAAATTGCCCCTTAGTATTAGTATCAGGATATTAGCAGGGTAAATACATGGGGTTACTGGGATAGGGCCTGGGTGGAATTGTTGTCAGTGTAGGCTCGATGGGCTGAATGGTCTTCCTCTGCACTGTATGATTCTGTGATTGGTCAAAATATAATGAACAGCAGAGAATGACCAATAGATTAATCAGGAGAAAAAAATTAGAGGAAGTTAGCTAGAAATGTAAAAACAGATTGCAGGAGCTTTGACAAGAAAAAGGTAAGTAAAGTGTGTGTTGGTCTTCCAGCGAGAGACAATGGGAGTTAATAGCAGATAATGAGGCAGTGGTGGATTAAATGAACAAATATTTTGCTTCTGTCTTCCCTGTTGAAGATACAGAAAACATTCCAGTCATAGCTGTAAATTGGGAGGTGGAAGAGAGAGAAGAACTTGGCGAAATTGTAATCTTTATGGAAGTAAACTGATGGAGTTGGAGGTTGACAGGTCTTTAGGTCCTGATGGACTTCATGCTAGGGTTTTAAAATAGGTGGCTAATGAGATAGTAGATCCGTGGAGATTAATTTTTCAAAATTCACTCGATTCTGGGTAGGTTCCATTAGACTGGTAAGTAGCAACCCCCTATTGGAACCTGATACACAAGCTTCCCATAACTCCTCTCTTGGAACCTGGCTCCTCCCCACCCTCCAACCCGAAAAGGATCATCTTCTTTATGCAGTAGGTGTTATTTGATAATTTCAGATTCATTACTGGAATACCACTGGGTATCAATTTGCTTATAATTAGTCCTCATCTAGATCCCACGCATTGTGCAATAGTTCTCCCTGTAGGAAACCTTTCTTCCTTTAGTTGTTAGTTGTGTACACTTATTATTCTTATAAACCCCATTTTGCTGCAAACCAAATAACCTGGTGAAGGATTGGAATGAAACAGCATTTGATGTCCGGCATTTTCACACTGTTAAACAGAGTGTGATTTCTCAGCAATATTCTCACTCCAAAAATTTGTAAACCACTCGAATTTGGGCAAATTGGTTTCAGATGCCATCTGGATCTCCTGGGCATTTATCTACCAGTTAGTCCCTCCTACCTATCTGTCAGAGGGCACATCCTACAAGAGTATATTACACATGTGCTATACTCAATGGGAGTTAAAATCAGCCCTTGAGTCACAAGCTGTATACAGGAATAATCAGATCAATACATACCTGAAATCATAGAAACCCTACAGTGCAGAAAGAGGCCATTTGGCCCATTGAGTCTGCACCGACCACAATCCCACCCAGGCTCTATCCCCATATCCCCACATATTTACCCACTAATCCCTCTAACCTACGCATCCCAGGACACTAAGGGGCAATTTAGCATGGCCAATTAACCTAACCCGCACATCTTTGGACTGTGGGAGGAAACCGGAGCACCCGGAGGAAACCCCACGCAGACACAGGAAGAATGTGCAAACTCCACACAGACAGTGACCCAAGCCGGGAATCGAACCCAGGTCCCTGGAGCTGTGAAGCAGCAGTGCTAACCACTGTGCTACCGTGCCGCCCCGTGACTCAGATATAAGCCACAATGTTTTAAATCACTTTCTCTCCCCTCTATTGACTCTGAACCATACATAGGCCTGGATCTTTGCAACAACGGAGAGCCCCTCTGTCTTTGCAAAAATAGTGGATATGCCTGAAAATCGGATGCCCTACTCCTGACCTACCATTTCTCTGGGGCCCGAATGGGTCCGGTTGCCCATTTAAATCAGCAGCTAATATGGTGACCCAGGTGTGTGAAACACAATGTGTACAGGTTAGACCTGGTAACCACAGGTCAGAACTTTGTGCAGTCCTTTGGAGAGTTGGGGTTTGCTTTTGGAGAGGTACCCCTGTGGCTGCAGGGCACCTTTGGGGGAGGTCAGGGGCACTTTGGTGGAAGTTAGGTGCCCTTTGGGATTGTTAAAAGTAGGCATAACTGCGTGTAAAGGGTGGATAAACTCATTAACTGACAAGCTGTAAAAGCCACCAGGAACAGCCAAAAATGACAAAATGAACTGTCAAGGTGTCAAAACTTTTAAACTCCTGCCCTTTAAATCTTTGAAAAAACTGTCTGAAGTGCCTGCTATTTCATTCTGTCTGTTGATATCAACCTGAGGGCCTGCATCACTAGATTAGTGCTGCATGACTGGTTTTACAACCTCTGACGATCGCAGCAGGGTGCCTTCTATTTCCCAGTTTGATTGACAGCTTCAAATGGTCCTACACACTTTGAAGTGAGACTATGAATTCCAATGTATGTTTTTATAAAGGATTAAGCACTTGGACAACATGTTTGTCTTTATAAGGGGTTAAGCACTTAAATGAAATATTGTTGTTACAAGGATGTTGTTGAAGGTATGTGAATGGGGTTTTATGAATGAGACTGTTTTTTTTAAATGAAGGTTGCAATAGACTCACAACTTTATTTTATGTAATCACAGCATGGATACTGAGGTCTGCCCATGGTGGATACTGGATGAGTTGACATGATAGGTGTAAGTGGCAAATGGTGATGGGTGGGGCATGAGTTGGCATGAATAGGCACTAAATTATCATAGGGGCTATAAAGGGGTGAGGTAGAGAGGCATAGGTTGGCATGAATGGTAGGAGAGGCCAAACTGTAGGTAGAGGGCACAGCCTGCAGGGTATGAGGGACCATGGTGTGGGTAGAGGGTACAAAGTGGCATGCATTGGCATGAATGGGACGTGGGAAGCATATGGGGCTGTGAGGGGCTGTTTTTTATTGTGTTGTTTGATGTTGGACAGAGTGCCGGAGCACAGAGACTGGCCTTCTGGCAAGCCAACCTTCACACACAGCAACCTCAGGCACTCATTCCGGGGCTATTGAATGAAGATGTACAAATTGGCTACTTTTCATAGAATCATAGAATCCGACAGTGCAGAAGGAGGCCTTTCGGCCCATCGAGTCTGCACCAACCACAGTCTCCCCCAGGCCTTATCCCCATAACATTTACCCTAGCTAGTCCCCCTGACACTAAGGGGCAATTTAGCATGGCCAATCCACCAAACCTACACATCTTTGGACTGTGGGAGGAAACCGGAGCACCCGGAGGAAACCCACGCAGACATGGGGAGAATGTGCAAACTCCACACAGGCAGTGACCCGAGCCGGGAATTGAACCCGGGTCTCTGGAGCTGTGAGGCAGCAGTGCTAACCACTGTGCCACCTTTTGTCTTGTAGTTTAATAGAATTCCAAATCTAAACATCATGGTCAGCCAAAAATATGTTCCTTGGTATTGATGATGCTGCAACAGTTCTCTACAATTCACAGGTGGTTAAAGACATATCCTTAAACCGTATGATGAAGATAGTATGGAATACTCCAAGATGAATCAATATGATCCTTACGTTGTAGCACACCACATTGTCAAGATCTTGAGCTGCATTAACATCCAGCTCTCCCCACTAGATGGTGATCTTAGACTTCAATTTTTTTGGCATTATATTAGAAGGCACCAGATGGAATGTTAAAAATGACCACACCAGCAGGCAAGATGCCATCTCTGATTTCTTGCATGTTGAAAAAATTGAGGAATCCAGTGATATGCCGGTCTCAATGTCTGACAAACTGACTGATGGGATCCAGGATAGGTACAAGATTCAAAGGACAAAGAACAAAGAAAATTACAGCACAGGAACAGGCCCTTCGGCCCTCCAAGCCTGCACCGACCATGCTGCCCGACTTAACTAAAACCCCCTACCCTTCTGGGGACCATATCCCTCTATTCCCATCCTATTCATGTACTTGTCAAGATGCCCCTTAAAAGTCACTACTGTATCCGCTTCCACTATCTCCCCTGGCAATGAGTTCCAGGCACCCACTACTCTCTGTGTAAAAAATCTGCCTCATACATCTCCTTTAAACCTTGCCCCTCGCACCTTAAACCTATGCCTCCTAGTAATTGACTCTTCCACCCTGGGAAAAAGCTTCTGACTATCCACTCTGTTCATGCCTCTCATAATCTTGTAGACTTCTATCAGGTCTCCCCTCAACCTCCATCGCTCCAGTGAGAACAAACCAAGTTTCTCCAACCTCTCCTCATAGCTAATACCCTCCATATTCATGAGAAGCTATTCATTCCTGTTATAGTGACAGTGGTTAGCACTGCTGCCTCACAACGCCAGGGACCCGGATTCGATTCCTGGCTTGGGTTACTATCTGTGCAAAGTCTGCACATTCTTCCTGTGTCTGCGTGGATTTCCATGGTCTGAAAGATGGTCTGAAAGACGTGCTGTTTAGGTGCACTGGCCATGCTAAATTCTCCCTCAGTGTACCCGAACAGGTGCCGGAGTGTGGCGACTAGGGGATTTTCACCGTAACTCCATTGCAGTGTTAATGCAAGCCTATCTGTGACACTAATAAATAAGCTTAAAAAAAACTTAAAAGTCACTTGGGCAGAGATTTCAGCAGATTATCTAATTTGTTTGTTACCACGGATGATTTGTTTTTTGGGGGACGGGGGAGTTGGGGAGGAGTAATTCCATATCGAGTCAGGACTCCCAGTGTTGCTTTTACTCCAAGGTATCTGAAAGCAATTCCTCAAGGTTGCAAAGTGGGAACATTTATGTGTGTGGTAACAGCTAGTGCCTTGTAGCCTGTCTGTTGTGTACCTTTAACAGTGACATGAGGAGTTAGTTGCAAGTTTTACTATCGAGGTGCACAGTTGTTGACTGAACAAACGCACACAGCCGCACATTTGTGTTCAAAATAAAACCGTTGGTTTCTTTTCAGCAGCTTCCAACTGTGGAGAGGATGGGTGGCATCTGATAGTGGAGAGTGCATATGTAGATAATTGGTGATCAGATGCTCTATTCATTGTGAAACGTTTAGCTCAGCAACAACAATAAAGAACGCCTTTTTCGGGCAGTTGCACAACTGACACAGATTCATGAGCTACGTATGTTGCATCTTGTGTGAAGGTAGGGAACAACAAGGTATCAATTCCCTCTCAAATCAATGTAAATCGTTATCCAATTGATTGATACATTTCTCAGCCTTCCGTTAGCTTTACAGTCAGTGTAATATTCACAACCCATGATAGACATAAAACCCGACCAGGGTCGTCCTGAATATCTATTATAAACATTGGGTGGGATTCCAAAACTGCCTTAGAATGGTACGAGAGGGGTGATTTTCTGATTTGGAACTGTCAGCAGGGAGCCTTCCTATACCAGTTACTCGTGTCAAGAAATGAACCTTTAAAATGCAAAATAATAAAAGTTGTAAAAGAGGACACATCCGAAACATAAAATATCACGGGCTTGATTTTGTAGTCTAAGTAATCAATGAGGTTAATGATGCTCACTGCTTTTTATGCATACATGGTGTGGGTGCTCAGGTGATGGGCAAATGCGTGGTCAAATGTGAAGCGGTAAAAGTTGGTGCCTGAGTTGTGCGCTCTGCTGTTAGCTTTATGACGTGATGTGGAACAACCGTGCAACCTCAAACAGACCACTGTTCTCAGCAAACTACCCAGCCTTCAGGAGAACAGCGACCACAACACCACACAACCCTACCACGGCAACCTCTGCAAGACGTGCCAGAACATCGACATGGATACCACCATCACACTTGAGAACACCATCCACCAGGTACACAGTACATACTCATGCGACTCGGCCAATGTTGTCTACCTCATACCTGCAGGAAAGGATGTCCCGAGGTGTGGTACATCGGCGAGATATTGCAGACACTACAACAATGGATGAACGGACACCGCTCAACAATCACCAGGCAGGAGTGTTCCCTTCCTGTCGGGGAACACTTCAGCAGTCAAGGGCATTCAGCCTCCGAACTTCGGGTAAGCGTTCTCCAAGGCGGCCTTCAAGACACATGACAACGCAGAATCGCAGAGCAAAAACTGATAGCCAAGTTCCACACACATGAGGACAGCCTCAACCGGGATCTTGGGTTCATGTCACACTACATGTAACCCTCGCCATTTGGCCTGGGCTTGCAAAATCCTACTAATTGTCCTGGCTAGAGACAATTCACACCTTGTTAACCTGTGATTATCCCTCTTTCCACTCGCACTATCTGTACCTGTAAAGACTTGATTACCTGTAAAGACTCGCATTCCAACCATTATCTTGCGATTGTGTCTTTGCCTATATATGCCATATTTGTGAACCCAACTCTCCATTCACCTGATGAAGGAGCAGTGTTCTGAAAGTTCAGGATTCCAAATAAACCTGCTGGACTTTAACCTGGTGTTGTGAGACTTCTTACTGAGCTTTATGACAGAAACATTTCACTGTCATTCTCACCATTAAAATGCATTGAATGTTGTGAAGTTGCAGTATTTATGTTACAATGCAAACTGAATCCACTGCAGATATTTAGGGCTAGTAATTACAAGTGTAAGTAGTTTTTTTAACAATATGATACATCAATGACTGCCAACCAACTTGACTGACACTGAAAATTAACTAGTACAAGTGTGGAGTCTCATTCCTTCATGTTGTGAATTGTTACAGGAGATCCTAAAATGCCAAATTATAAATTTTATTTCTTGTTAATTTCATCTCTCTCAATCCAATCTTTGTTTCCCTCTCTATATTTCTTTGTCTGCACCTGATTTGACATAGAATTAATCCCCTTTCATAGAATCCCTACATACAGAAGGAGGCCATTCGGCCCATCGAGTCTGCACAGACTCTCTGACGGAGCATCCTGCCCAGGCCCTATCCCTGTAACCTCATGTATTTATCCTGTTAATCTGCCTGACCTACACATCTTGGGACACTGAGGGACAATTTAGCATGGCCAATCCACCTAATCTGCACATCTTTGGAGTGTGGGAGGAAACAGAAGTACCCGGAGGAAACCCACACAGACATGGGGAGAATGTGCAAACCCTGCACAGACAGTGACCCAAGACTGGAATTGAACCTAGATTCCTGGCACAGTGAGGCAGCAGTGCTAACCACTGTGCCATTGTGCCATTTCTGTGCCACCGCTGCAGTCCATTTCTCCATCTTCCTGCTATTTATATCCCATCCCTCATTAATTAAGATGCTGCCCTGTAGCTTGCCCTGTTCATTCAAATCCTGGATGCCCTTTTCTCCCTCAATGCAACATTATCAACTTGGACTTCAAGCAGCCTGGTGGGCGAAATAGATTTTTGAGCTAAAGGTTGCAGAGGCAAGTCTCCAGATTTTGAGCTAATATTTTCCAAGAGAAAGAACAATGAATACAGGAGTTGGGACGTCTTGTTGAAGTTGTACAAGACATTGGTAAGGCCGCACTTGGAATACTGTGTGCAGTTCTGGTCACCCTATTTTGGAAAGAATATTATTAAACTAGAAAGAGTGCAGAAAAGATTTACGAGGATGCTATCGGAACTTGGTGGTTTGAGTTATAAGGAGAGGCTGGATAGACTGGGACTTTTTTCCCTGGAGCATAGGAGGCTTAGGGGTGATCTTATAGAGGTCTATAAAACAATGAGGGGCGTAGATCAGCTGGATAGTCAACATCTTTTCCCAAAGGTAAGGGAGTCTAAAACTAGACAGCATAGGTTCAAGGTGAGAGGGGAGAGATACAAAAGGGTCCAGAGGGGCAATTTTTTCACACAGAGGGTGGTGAGTGTCTGGAGCAAGCTGCCAGAGGTAGTAGTAGAGGCGGGTACAATTTTGTCTTTCAAAAAGCATTTAGATAGTTACATGGATAAGATGTGTATAGAGGGATATGGGCCAAATGCGAGCAATTGGGACTAGCTTCGTGGTAAAAACTTGGCGGCAAGGACAAGTTGGGCCGAAGGACTTATTTCTATGCTGTAAACCTCGTTGACTCTATGATCTCTATTTCTTTGTACATTCACACTTTTTATCTACTGGCAAGCTTAGCAGGTAAAAGATATATCTGTATGAATACATTTTATGTTATGGACAATTATCATAGAATCATAAAATATTACAGCACAGAAGAATCCTTTTTTTATTCTTTCAAGGGAAATGGGCATGCCAGTTTTCGTTGTCACCCCTGGTTACCTTTGAGACATTCATCGTCAGCCACCTTGTGAACCACTTCAGTTGTAGGTACACTCACTGTGCTGTTAGAAAGGAGGTTCCAGGATTTTCATCTTGTGACAGTGAAGCAACAGGGATGTAGTTCTGAGTCAGAATGATGGGTGGCTTGGAAGAGAGCTTGAAGGTGGTGCTTCATGTGTCTACTGCCCATGTCCTTCTAGACCCTGTTTGCAAGATGCTTCAAAGGAGCCTTGGCAAGTTGCTGCAATGTATATGGTACACATTGCTGCCACTGTCAATGGTGGAGTCAGAGAATGTTTTAGAAGTGATGGATTTGGAACCAATGAAGCAGACTGTTTTGTCCTGGATGGTGCTGAGCTTTTTGAGTGTTATTGGAGCTGCATTAATTCAGCCGTGTACAGTGTATTCCATCACACTCCTGACCTATGCTTTGTAGATTGTGGACAGGCTTTGCAGAGTCAGGAGGTGGGTTAATCATCACCAAAAGCCCAATGTCTGACCTGTTCTTATAGCCACCGTACTTATGTGGATGGTCCAGTTCAGTCTCTGGTCAATGATTACCCCTAGGATGTTGATGGTAATGCCTCAATGTCGAGGGGAGACATTGAGGCATCGAGGTTATCTCTTGTTGGAGGTGGTCAATGCCTGGACACTTGTGTGGCATGAATGTTACTTGTCACTTAATTGCCCAAGCCTGGATATTGTCCAGATCTTGTTGCATTTGGAAATGGCCTGATCCAGTGACTGAGGAATCACAAATGCTGTTGAAGATTATTCAATCATCAGCAAACAGCCCATTTCTGACCATATGATGGAAGGAAAGTCACTGATGAAGCAGCTGAAGATGGTTGGGCCAAGGATAATCCCCTGAGGAACTCCTGCAATGGCATCCTGGGACTGAGATTTTTTTTTTTCATTCGTGGGACATGGGCATCGCTGGCTGGCCAGCATTTATTGCCCATCCCTAGTTGCCCTTGAACTAAGTGGTTTGCTAGGCCATTTCAGGGGGCAATTGAGAGTCAACCACATTGCTGTGGCTCTGGAGTCATATGTAGGCCAGACCAGGTAAGGACAGTAGATTTCCTTCCCTAAAGGACATTAGTGAGCCAGATGGGTTTTTCCAACAATCGACAATAGTTTTACGGTCATCAATAGACTCTTAATTCCAGGTATTTTTATTGATTTCAAATTCCATCATCTGCCGTGGTGGGATTCGAACCCAGGTCCCCAGAACATTAACTGAGTTTTTGGATTAATAGTCTAGTGATAATACCACTAGGCCATTGTCTCCCTTGAGATGATTGGCCTCCAGCAACAACAATCTTCCTTGGAACTCCAACCAATGGAGAATTTTACCCCTGATTCCGACTCACTTTGCTAGGGTTCCTTGATGCAAATACTTGATCAAACGCTGCCTTGATGTCAAGGGCAGTCACCCTCAGCTCGCTTCTTGAATTCAACTCTTTTGTTTGGGCCAAGCGTTTAATGAGACCAGGACCCAGATTGGTCCTGGTGAAACTTAAACTAAGACCTATAAGTAGGTTATTACTCAGTGAGTGCTATCTGATAGCACGGTCGATGGTCCCTTTCACCACTTTGCTGATGATTGAGAATAGACTGATGGGAGTATCACTGACGAGATTAGCTCTGTTTTTTTATGGATCTGATGTCCCTGGACAATTTTCCACATTGCTGGGTGGCTGCCAGTGTTGTAGCAGTGATTGAATAGCTTGGCTAGGGTTGCGGCTGATTCTGTTGCAGAAGTCTTCAGTACTACAACCAAGTTGTTGTCAGGGCTCATAGCTTGGGTTTCCTCCAGGCACTCCAGTTTCATCCCACAATCCGAAAGATGTGCTGCTTGGGTGCATTGGCCGTGCTAAATTCTCCCTCGGTGTACCCGAACAGGCGCCAGAGTGTGGCGACTAGGGGATTTTCACAGTAACTTCATTGCAGTGCCAATGTAAGCCTACTTGAGACACTAAGAAATAAACTTTAAATTTATTCTTCATTCTATGTTCATCTCTGGAATATGAAGTTTGGGGACGAAGTAGAAAGGGTCGAGAGCTTCAAGCTTTTAGGTGTCCAGATCACCAACAACCTGTTCTGGTTCACCCCACCCCCGCCCATGCCAACACTATAGTTAAGAAAGCCCACTAATGCCTCTACTTTCTCAGAAGACTAAGGAAATCTGGCATGTTAACTATGACTCTCACCAACTTTTACAGATGCACCATAGAAAGCATTCTTTCACAGCTTGGTATGGCTCCTGCTCTGCCCAAGACCATACGAAACTACAAAAGGTTGTGAATGTAGCCCAATCCATCATGCAAACCAGCCTCCCATCCACTGACTCTGTATACACTTCCCGCTGCCTCGGCAAAGCAGCCAGCATAATTAAGGACCCCACGCACCCCAGACATACTCTCCACCTTCTTCCATTGAGAAAAAGGTACAAAAGTCTGAGGTCACGTACCGACCGACTCAAGAACAGCTGACCTACTGCCATCAGACTTTTGAATGGACCTACCTCGCACTAAGTTGATCTTTCTCTACACCCTAGCTATGACTGTAACACTACATTCTGCACTCTCTCCTTTCCTTCTCTATGAATGGTATGCTTTGTACAGCACACGAGAAACAATACTTTTCACTGTATGTTAATACATGTGACAATAATAAATCAAATCAAATCAAATTAAAAATCAAAACCACTGCAATGTCAGAATGTGATTGATAGCTTGTTTTCTTATTTTTTAACTTAAAGTTACAAAGCCAATGCTCAGAGTGGATTAGGCAAACCCAAACCCATCCCTTGCTTGCTCTAAAAACCAAATTCAAATTCCAATTGAATCCAATTCATGGTCCCCACAAGAGAAGATCCAAGATGACAAGATAAGGCACTGCGCCCCATTTTGGGCTCGATCTGATGCTTGATCTTAGCCAAAAGGTCGAGATGGTCACAACTGGGACAAACTTGGGAGGTACACTAATAAAGGTAACTCCATTGTTATTATTAATTACAATTGTTGCTATCTTGTTTCTCATGCGTGCCAACAGTAGCCCCATGTGATATTACAGCACTCACAAACAGAACAAAGGACAAAACATATAAAATATCAGAATCCTGCTCCGTTTAAAACATTGCAGCTCACAATTCCCAAACAGCACATACTCACCAGCTGAGTACACATGATCAAGAATCATTTGAAGTATTTTCAGAACTAATCAGCTCAGCCTATAATAGGAGCACTGCACCAAGGCTGAATAATGCTGAAACTAGCTCTCTGTGAAAAGTTTCTTCCGCCTGTTGCTTGTGATTAAGTTATTAATCCATTTGTAAAGATTTTTCCACAGGAGCTCTCCCACTCATTTTTCCAGGGTATCCATGGAAATTATAATGTACGATCAAGAGAATTTCCCCAGAAATCCGGCTTTGAGTCACCCATGGGGCATTATCTGCCTCCTCTGGGTTTAGCTAGCATTTTCAAAATGAGATACCTGCCTCAAATATCCCCTCGATCTAGTATCTCAAAATATATTGACTTAAACATTGGAAAGGGCCTTAATTTTCTTTTAGAAATCACACCTTTTGCAGTGTTAGATGTTCATATTGTGTCTGAGGAATGTTACAGACTACATTGATTTATTTTGTTCCCTGCAGGAATGAGACAATTACAGCAGCTATCATTTTGATATCACTGTGTGATTGAGGGGGTGTTTTTAGAATTGACTTTACACATTGGACAGGATTCCTCGGATGGCGGGTTTCCCAGTTCTGCCACCAAAGAGTCATTGGGAAACGCAGCCCACACTCATTTAACGTCCCTCACTCCGAGGAAGGTGCACTTCAGAGGGCTGGGGGTGAATCTGATTGAGCGGCAGCTCTATAGTTCCAGCAGCGCCAGTAGCAACAGTGGCCAGGACTGGTACCACAAGCAATCCCCAGATTTCAAAGGAGTCCAGACCAGGTAAGTGCAGGCGGTTGAATGTGGAGGTGAGGCCAAAGGGGAGGTGAGGAGTCAGGGGTCAGGGTCTTGATGGAGTGGTCGGGGCTGAGTGAGCACCCACGAGGAGCAGAGCTTGTGAAATAGAGCATGATGTGCAAAGAAGGTCGTTGGGGGATCCACTCTCCCCCCCTCCCCACCCCTTCTCACCCGAGGCCCGAGTGTGGTGACTTGCCAAACTTCCCCAACCCCACCACCAGGGGAGGCAATGGCCTAGTGGTATTATCACTAGACTATTAATCCAGAAATTCAGCTAATGTTCTGGGGACCTGCGTTCGAATTCCACCGTGGCAGATGGTGGAATCTGAATTCAATAAAAATATCTGGAATTAAGAATCAAATGATAACCATGAAACCATTGTCGATTGTCGGAAAAACCTATCTGGTTCACAATTTAGGAAAGGAAATCTGCCATCCTTACCTGGTCTGGCCTACATTTGACTCCAGAGCCTCAGCAATGTGGTTGACTCTCAACTGCCCTCCAAGGGGCAATTAGGGATGAGCAATAAATGCAGGCTATCCAGCGATGCCCATGTCCCACGAATGAGTCAAAGAAAATCTGAACTCTTCTCGCTAGTATTAATTTTAAGGCTTGGTGGGAAACGGCTCTTAAATGGACATTAATTGCAAACTTAAGGGCCTCATTTGGGGCAAGGTTGGGTGGGAGACCCGAGGCTTCAACCACCCTCTGAAAAATTAAGCAAATTATAAAGAAAGCAGGTGAGTGAGCAGGAGATGGTTTGAGCATCATTATGATGATCTGTATTGGAAATGCTGCTTGCAAAATCTTTTCAAATCCTGAATAATGTAGCAATTTCCTTAGAAGCTTCGATAAATGCAAAATTTACCTTGCTCCAATCATTTTATGGAACAAATCTTTATGGAAAACATTTGCCTCACTGTGTAGCCCTCTCATCGCAAACCTGCCTGACATAAATCACAGCTCGAGTTAAGTTCCTTTGCGCTGTATATTACTTTGTTCCCATTTCCGGGATTTTGCCGTATTCTGTGTATGCAATCAAGAATTGGGAAGTCTTGATTAACTGTACATTTTCATCAAGGTGGATGGGAAGTGAATGAACCTTAGAGATTTACTTATGAGATTGAAATTCAATTTCACTGCTGTCTATTGCAGGGTTTCCCAAACCTTTCCAGCCAGGAAACCCTTTTGACCTCCCAAGAGTACTGGCAGTATGCCTGGGAAACATTTTTATTGTGATCAAGAGTTAAAGAACAAAAAAAATTGTTTGTGCTATAGGTACAAACATACAAAGAGAACAAAGAACAATACAACACAGGAACAGGCCCTTCGGCCCACCAAGCCTGCACCGATTCCTAATCCTTATTTAGACCCACTACTTATTGCCCATTCAAAAACTTAATTTATACATGTATTTTCTATTTCTTATATGTGTATGTTTAATATAATTAAAACGTTATCTTATTTGAAAAAGTACTTAAATATTACCTTTTTGTCATTTTTAATGGAGGATTTGGAAAGATGGATTCTGACATCAGACACACACACAAATGCACACAGAAAGAACCACCTTGTCTTCTGTCACACACACGCTCACCTCTCTCTCACACACACAGACACATATTCACCCCTCTCTCTCTCTCACGCACACAGACACATGCTCACCTCTCACACACACATGCATGCACACCTCTCTCTCTCTCACACACACTCACCTCTCTCTCTCACACACACTCACCTCTCTCTCTCACACACACTCACCTCTCTCTCTCACACACACACTCACTTCTCTCACACATGCACTCACCTCTCTCACACACGCACACACACACACATATACAGACACACTCATACTCATTTCTCTCTCTCCCTAACATACACTCACCTCTCTCTCTCTCACACACACATGCACTTACCCTCTCTGTCTGTGCGGACTCTGCACATTCTCCCCTTGTCTGCGTGGGTTTCCTCCGGGTGCTCCAGTTTCCTCCCACAGTCTTAAAGATGTGCTGGTTTGGTGCATTGGCCATGCTAAATTCTCCCTCAGTGTACCCGAACAGGCGCCGGAGTGTGGCGACTAGGGGAATTTCACAGTAACTTCATTGCAGTGTTAATGTAAGCCTACTTGTGACTGATAAATAAATTTAACCAGGCTCTCTCACACACATGCACTCACCTCTCTCTCTCTCTCACACACATGCACTCACCTCTCTCTCTCACACACACATGTACTCACCTCTCTCTCTCACACACACATGCACTCACCTCTCTCTCACACACACATGCACTCACCTCTCTCTCTCTCACACACACACGTGCACTCACCTCTCTCTCTCTCTCTCTCTCACACACATGCACTTATTTCTTTCTCTCTCTCACAAAAACAAACCCTCAACCATCTCTCTCAAATGCTGGTGAGCCCCATTCACCTTGACCCCAACCCTCACCCCATTTTCCCCCTTGCCAGGCTCTCATAGAAACCATACAGTGCAGAAGGAGGCCATTTGGCCCTTCGAGCCTGCACCGACAACAATCCCACCCAGGCCCTATCCCAATTTATTTACCCTGCTAATCCTCCTGACACTATGGGGCTATTTACCATGGCCAGTCCATCGAACCCGCACATCTTTGGACTGTGGGAGGAAACAGGAGCACCCAGAGGAAACCCCCGCAGACACGGGGAGAATGTGCAAACTCCACACAGACAGTGACCCAAGACCAAAATTGAACCCGGGTTCCTGGCGCTGAGAGGCAGCAGTGCTAACCACTATGCCACAGTGTCTCACTTCCACTCTGAAGCCCGCTTACCCTCTCAGTCCTGCTCTAAGGCCCCCTCACTCGTGTCCAAGGCCAGCTTCCCCTCCGATTATAACGCCCGCTCTCCCCACCATCTGCGCTCATCCCAATCTGGAAATTTGTGTTTTGTCCTGTTCCCAATCAGAGATTGGATTCTGGAGAAGCAAGACTCTGACTGGACTAGCAGCTTTGCAGCATTTTTCAAATGTTATATATCAGCCTGGCCCGCCGTGGAACCCAGTTTGGAAAACCCTGGCTTAGTGTATAAACTCTGTAACTGATTCAACCGCAAGCAAATCTATAAAATGTACTAAATTGCTGCACTACTTGCACCGCCTTGGCTTCAAACTTTTCAGTAAATCTGTTACACATCCAAACTGATGTAGACTAATTAAGAACACACAAACTTTAACGGAGATCTGATTTAAATAAAAACATTGTGAAAGCCACAAGGGACATGTCACAGCTGCCAAGGTGACCGAGACACTCGGAGAGCAGTGTTGCAAGGGTGCTCTTTGTAGGGAGCGTAGATTCAATTCCCATTGAAGGTTTACTAATTATGAAAACAGTATTTCAAACAAAAAGGTTGGGGAAAGATTGGCTCATGTGCTGAAAAATACGTTGCGGTGAACAGCTTTTACATTGACAAAGATAAATGGAAAAGATTGACAATTTATATACAGTCAACTCCCATCATTTGTTTACTTGTGTGAATGTGTGCGTGCATTGAATTGTAGTTTGCGGCTGCAAAATCTCATCACTCATGATTCAAACTCTCATATTGAACTCTTGGACTGTTAAACCCTCATTTTCCCCACATCTTTCCTACGTAGAAAGTGTGCACACTGCATGCACCGTCTCTGTGTATGTGTAAGTTCACCCTCCATGATTTCACCCTCCGTGAGTGACGGAATTGACAGCATTTCCAAGCTATATGAACCAATGCATTTTATTAATGTAGGATCCCATTAAGAACAATACAGCACAGGAACAGGCCCTTCGGCCCTCCAAGCCCGTGCTGCTCCCTGGTCCAAACGAGACCATTCTTTTGTATCCCTCCATTCCCACTCCGTTCATATGGCTATCTAGATAAGTCTTAAACGTTCCCAGTGTGTCCGCCTTCACCACCTTGCCTGGCAGCACATTCCAGGCCCCCACCACCCTCTGTGTAAAATATGTCCTTCTGATATCTGTGTTAAACCTCCCCCCCTTCACCTTGAACCTATGACCCCTCGTGAACGTCACCACCGACCTGGGGAAAAGCTTCCCACCGTTCACCCTATCTATGCCTTTCATAATTTTATACACCTCTATTAAGTCTTCCCTCATCCTCCGTCTTTCCAAGGAGAACAACCCCAGTTTACCCAATCTCTCCTCATAACTAAGCCCTTCCATACCAGGCAACATCCTGGTAAACCTCCTCTGTACTCTCTCCAAAGCCTCCACGTCCTTCTGGTAGTGTGGCGACCAGAACTGGATGCAGTATTCCAAATGCGGCCGAACCAACGTTCTATACATCTGCAACATCAGACCCCAACTTTTATACTCTATGCCCCGTCCTATAAAGGCAAGCATGTCATATGCCTTCTTCACCACCTTCTCCACCTGTGACGTCACCTTCAAGGATCTGTGGACTTGCACACCCAGGTCCCTCTGCGTATCTACACCCTTTATGGTTCTGCCATTTATCGTATAGCTCCTCCCTACATTATTTCTACCAAAATGCATCACTTCGCATTTATCAGGATTGAACTCCATCTGCCATTTCTTTGCCCAAATTTCCAGCCTATCTATATCCTTCTGTAGCTTCTGACAATGCTCCTCACTATCTGCAAGTCCTGCCAATTTTGTGTCGTCTGCAAAATTACTGATCACCCCAGTTACCCCTTCTTCCAGATCGTTTATATAAATCACAAACAGCAGAGGTCCCAATACAGGGCCCTGCGGAACACCACTAGTCACAGGCCTCCAGCTGGAAAAAGACCCTTCCACTACCACCCTCTGTCTTCTGTGACCAAGCCAGTTCTCCACCCATCTAGCCACCTCCCCCTTTATCCCATGAGATCCAACCTTTTTCACCAGCCTACCATGAGGGACTTTGTCAAACGCTTTACTAAAGTCCATATAGACAACATCCACGGCCCTTTCCTCGTCAACCATTCTGGTCACTTCTTCAAAAAACTCCACCAGGTTAGTGAGGCATGACCTCCCTCTCACAAAACCATGCTGACTATCGTTAATGAGTTTATTCCTTTCTAAATGCGCATACATCCTATCTCTAAGAATCTTCTCCAACAACTTCCCCACCACGGACGTCAAGCTCACCGACCTATAATTACCCGGGTTATCCTTCCTACCCTTCTTAAATAACGGGACCACATTAGCTATCCTCCAATCCTCTGGGACCTCACCTGTGTCCAGTGACAAGACAAAGATTTGCGTCAGAGGCCCAGCGATTTCACCTCTCGTCTCCCTGAGCAGCCTTGGATAGATTCCATCAGGCCCTGGGGATTTGTCAGTTTTTATATTCTCTAACAAACCTAACACTTCCTCCCTTGTAATGGAGATTTCCTCCAACGGTTCAACACTCCCCTCCGAGACACTCCCAGTCAATACATCCCTCTGTGAGGGATGGATTAGAATGGATATACATAAAGCCCCTTCGTCAGGGCATTATATACACTCAGGCTTGACGTATGGGAAACATTTGAGGACTCTGGGTCTGTACTCAGTGGAGTTTAGAAGGATGAGGGAGGCATTTCATTGAAACTTACAGAATGCTGAAAGACCTGGATAGAGTGGACATGGAGAAGATGTCTCCATGTCTCGGAGACACTAGGATCCGAGGGCACAGCCTCAGAGTAAAGGGACGATCGCTCAGAACTGAGATGAGGAGGAATTTCTTCAGCCAGAGGGTGGTGAGTCTGTGGAATTTGTTGCCACAGAAAGCTGTGTAGGCCAGGTCATTGAGTATATTTAAGACAGAGAGAGATAGGTTCTTGATTGGTAAGGGGATCAAAGGTTACAGGGAAAAAGGCAGGAGAATGGGGTTGAGAAAAATATCAGTCATGATTGAATGGCAGAGCAGACCCGATGGGGCGAATGGCCTAATTCTGCCGCTATATCTAATGGACTTAAATTAAATGGGTGGAATAATAATAGTGGAGATAAAAGTTATATGATTATAGACATAATATCATTGACAAATTGTGTCACAAAAAGTATGAAAATACTGAATTTAATTTCGTTAACGTGACTGGGGTAGATTTTGGCTCTGCACAAGAGTGTATAACTATATAAACCTGGAAACTGTTTGCATTCGCCATCATTATCCTGTGAAGCTGACAGCAACCTCTGGATTCGGTGATAATATCGTTGACTGGATATGATTTCAGAAAATAAGAATTACAACGCAGTCTGTTTGGCCCAGTATGTTCACTATTATTCTTCACATTGGAGAGAGATGGCACAGAGGTATTGTCACTGGATTAATAATCTAGAGACCCAAGGTAATGTTTTGGGGCCCTGGGTTAGAACCGCAGATGGTAAAATTTGAATGCAATAAAAATCTGGAATTAAAAGTCGAATGATGACCATGAAATCATCGTTGGGTGCTCCATCTTCCTCCCACCATACAAAGATGTGCAGCTGGGTGGATTGGCCACACTAAATTGCTCCTTAGTGCCCAAAGATGTGTAGGTTAGATGGGATTGGCCACGGTTAATGTGTGGGATTACACAGATAGTGCAGGGGAGAGGGCTTGGGTAAGATGCTCTGTCGGAGAGTTGGTGCAGACTTGATGGGCTGAATGTGCTCTTCACTAAAGTCAATTTCATCTCATTCACTAATGGACAACACTGCGGTTAGCACTGCTGCCTCACAGCACCAGGGACCCATGTTCAATTCCAGCCTTGGGTGACTTTCTGTGCGGAGTTTGCACGTTCTCCCCGTGACTGCGTGGTTTTCCTCCGGTGCTCCAGTTTCCCCCCACAGTCCGAAAGATATGTAGGTTCAGTGGATTAGCCATGCCCAATTGCCCCTTAGTGTCCAAAGATGTGTAGGTTGGGTGGATTAGGAGTTATGGGGATAGGGCCAAGGAGAGGGTCTGGGTGGGATGCTCGTTCGGCGAGTCAGTGCAGACTCGATGGGCCGAATGGTCTCTTTCTGGGATTCCAAGGTTCTCTGGTTTTACTGTCCTTTAGGGAAGGAAGTCTGCAAAGCCCTCTGAAATGGCCTAGCAAGCAACTCAGTTCCAGCTCTGGCGAAGGTCCACTGGATTCGAAACATTGGCTCTATTCTCTCTCCCCACAGATGCTGTCAGACCTGCTGAGATTTTCCAGCATTTTCTGTTTATGTTTCAGTTCAAGGGCAATTAGCGAGGGGCAATAAATGCTGGCCTTGCCAGCGACACCCAGATCCCATGGATGAATTAAAAAAACACTGACACTAATTCTTATCCCATGAACTCGCCATATCCCTTTTATCCCCTTTCTTTTAATCACCTGTCTAACCTGTTTTTAAATGTTCTGTTTTAAATGTACAACTGCAGTTGTACCCTCCACACTGTGACACCCTCAATGTGAAGACTTCTAACCTCATTATTTACAGTTGTAATTGTTCATAGTTTGCAGCTGCTGGTTCAGCTGTTCCAATACCCTTTCCCTGAGGACCTCAGAAATAATGGCATCATTGAAATGTTGGCAAGCTCTTACCAGTGTGGGGGAGGGGATAGTGGTTGTTAGCGGTGTGATCAGAAACTAAGAATCCACTCTAAATGGGTGGGGGTTGGTTACAAGTCAATTCTTGCTGGCAGAAGTAGAAGCCAACTATCTTCTGTTCTGATGGCACAATGACCAGGGTTTTGTGTAGTAATGACCAATCTGTCACAATTCATTGCTGATACTGTAGCTCATGGCAACCTCTGGAGCCCGCACATATACGGAATAACGCTGAAATCCAGAGGCTGCTGTCAGTGATTCTATGCTTCACCAAAGGGGGTAGTATTGAAGGACCAACTATCTTCAATCAATGAGAATCCATAGAATTGATGAGAATGTCCATTCCTACACTGTTATTACAATGTAAAAACACTTGAAAAAGTTTACCCTGTTGAATGAGGTATAACTGAATGTACCAACTTGATAATTACACCTGCACACCCTCACTGGCCCTGAAAAGCTCATTCTATATTTGTGGATTTTAGTCAGAAGATGCCTAGCTGGTTCTCATCGTTGAATCATCATGGAATCCCTACAGCATAGAAGAAGCCATTTGGCCCATTGAGTCTGCACCAACTCTCTGACAGGGTATCTTATCCTGATCCTCTCCCCAGCCCTATCCCCACTACCCCAAACATTTCCCATGGCTAATCCATCTAACCTACAACAAGGGCCAATTTAGCATGGCCAATGCACCTAATCGCGCATCTTTGGAGTGTGGGAGGAAACCGGAGCACCCGAAGGAAACCCATGCAGACATGGGAGAACGTGCAAACTCCACACTCAGTCGCCAAAGGCTGGAATTGAAACTGGGTCCCTGGAGCTGTGAGGCAGCAGTGCTAACCACTGTGCCACCGTTCCGCCCATATGTGGATAAAGCGGAACAAGAATATTCCTTTCGGCCTTTCAAAAGAAAACTTGGATCTCCCAGATAGTGCCACTTGTCTCCCAACCACAGCCAGAACCACCTTCCACCTGAATCTCCCTTTCAACCGATGGTTTCCACTGATCCCCAGCTACGGCCTCCTGTCACAAAATTCCCACTCCCACCTACCAATCAGATCCGGAACTTGGACCCTGGAAGATTTATGAAAATGAAGTCCTGCCATTAATGTCAACCAGTCCTTCACATCTTGGGCTCCCCATGTGCGCTGCTTGTTTAGGGGTTCGCGTGCGCTGAACTGAAGTGATCCCAACATTTAAAATGGGGACTTATGGGCCAGAACTTTACCGCCATGCCCCCGGGGCGGGCGCAACTTGCAGAACGGAATTCTCAATTGGCCTTGGGCGGCATTTTACGAGCCTCGCCCAAGCGAGATCGTAAAATATCGGTAATGGTATCTAAGTTTGTTCCTTCAACATTTATGTAACCAATTGAAGTTCCTTTCCACTCACACACTGGTCAGCTGATTTAGCACTAGGATAGGCCACGCTTTCCGACTAATTTCACTGGATGGAAATTTCCCATCCTGGAATTAGGTCCGATGGCGGGGGTGGGGTGAGCAAGTGGAGTGTTTCCTGCTGCGGAGGCCGGCAGGAAAATACACTAAATTCTCTGGCCCCAAACCCCATTAAGTGCGCAACTGGGTTTTTGCGCCTTATTCATAGAAATCATAGAAACCCTACAGTACTGAAAGAGGCCATTCGGCCCATCGAGTCTGCACCGACCACAATCCCACCCAGCCCCTACCCCCATATCCCTACATATTTTACCCACTAATCCCTCTAACCTACGCATCCCAGGATACTAAGGGGCAATTTTAGCATGGCCAATCAACCTAACCCGCACATCTTTGGACTGTGGGAGGAAACCGGAGCACCCGGAGGAAACCCACGCAGACACGAGGAGAATGTGCAAACTCCACACAGACAGTGACCCAAGCCGGGAATCGAACCCAGGTCCCTGGAGCTGTGAAGCAGCCATGCTAACCACTGTGCTACCGTGCCGCCCCTGCTACCGTGCCGCCCCAGTGCTAACCACTGTTCAGTGGCCTGATGGCGCGTTCTGCCATCCTATCTGGGCGTCATATTGAAAAGGCACACAATATCACTGACCCACTAGTTAGGTGCATTGATCCGAACAGGAGTGTGGCGACTAGGGGACTTTCACAGTAACTTCATTGCAGCGTTAATGTAAGCCTTACTTGTGACTAATAAATAAATTTTAAGAAAGGAGGTGGGTCTACTGAAAATGAAGATGGATCTCTGGGAGCACTTTGAGACTGGAAGGTGGACATCCTGGGAAAGAGGATGGATCTCCAGGAACATTCTGAGGTTGGAAGATGAACTCCCTCCAAGAAACCAAATCTGGAAGGTCCACCTGTGGATGCATCCACGACCCACTGCTGCGGTGTTCCAGGGTACAGGGCTGCCAGTGGCCTCCATCCTGAGCTCTGGAGTCAGTCCCAGGTCTTTTCAAGTGAATCCCGACAACTGCACTACACATTGTTCCAGACATGTTTCGCACTGGCGTGTTTTCCCGCTGGTGTCACGGAAAATTGGAGTGGATGGTCATCTGCATGCCATTAGGGGGATGCAAATGAGTTCCATGCCGGCCTCCAGTAGGTCTCCCGATCCATCATGGTGGGCGCGCGCGGTGGATCCTGTTGTTAATTCATGCGGGCATCAAATCGATTCTTAGCCCTCCCTCCAAATTCTCCCTGCCCCCACCCACCATTGAACCTGCCGGCGGGAGTTTGGAGAATTCCACCCATGATGTGTAAACCTGCTGGATGGAATTGTCCACCGGCGAGATCTTCCACTGCTGCCGAAGTCGATGGGCTTTTGGATGGCTCGCCGTATTTTCCAGTCCCACCCCCTCAGTGAATGGGTCATGAAATTCAGCCCACAATGTTTTATTTTAGTGCTCTGACTCTGATTCATATCTTCAGTAACTTAGAATCTTAAATACATTAGCTCAAAGTCACCCCACCCTCACATTAATAACTCTTATACCTCCACTACCACAAATGCCTTAATTAATTAAGCACCCAATTAAAACCAAATCTGTCATGCTAATGTAAACAAAACTCGCATAAACATTTACACTAATTATTCACACCGTGAGGTGACCCATTTACAGTTGCTGGTTCATGCTAATTTTCACTCTTTTCGAAGTAGGTCATGAAGCAGACAACACAATCTGTTTCTTCTCATTTGAACCTGTTTCCACTTAATTCAAGTTGATCTTTTTACCTTTCTTGAAGACAAGCTGGCTTCATTTTGAATGGCGAGGGACCAGATGAAACACATGGCTTGACCTCTGGTACGGGCCGACCCTGGGGATCGATGTTAACACTTACGGTGCCGGGAGTGGATCCAGGCTGCACCATACTGTTTGCAATTTTAACCTCTGGCTGTGGCTGCTGCACAGGAACGGATGAAAGATCAATCGACTGATGCTGCTGTTTATCCTGGTTGACTTGGAAGTGAAGTTTTTCCTTCAACCTGTATAGAAACTGATCAATGTAAAAATAGCGCTTAGCTTTGGAGGAGGTGACTTAAACATAACATTAAAATAAAACTTGCCCACCCTGCCAAATCCAATCTGAAGACTCGGGAAGTGGTTGGGGTAAAATGACCAGATGCAGTTAAAGGGAAACGAGATAAGCATGAGAAGGGGAAGGAAATAAAGGATCCCCTCAACTTATTCATGTTTATAATTAGCTGTGGTAAACATGGCCAACTTGAATAGTCAGTGAGGGGAGGATCAGTAATGAGATTAAAATATATCTAAAAGCATTAGAATGATGTTTCCGCACTTTTATGGGCATGAACCTCATGATGTCACTGGCGAAAGATGTGGAAAATTGGGAAACGCGATCTTGCCGGCAAGAGTCACAATTTCCGACTCTCGCCGTATATACTGCTCACGTCACCATTCTCTTTGAGGGCAAACGCAGGCTGAAAATTGCCCCAATATTGTTTTGACCCAGAGTTCCATTCTGGGATCTTCCCATCCAGTTAGAACATCAACTGGAATTGTAACATGAGGAAGGATGGCAGGGAGCTCCAGTGGAACATATATGCTGTTATGTACTGGTTAGGCCAAATGGCCTGTCATTGTGCTGTATATCGCATGTAATAATGTCTAAATCAGGAGAACAGATATAGATCCTTTCAGCCCATAATCCATGTTACTTCTACACTGCTGGATAACACAACATCAAATAGAACACTGAGCTAGGTGTTTTGTATTGCATTTCCTTAATGGCCTCCAACTGGATTGAATTATGTTGTGGGGGTGGTGAGAAACCATCGAGGACAATTTTCCATCCTGATTTCAAATAGAATATGGTCTTCAATTGTTTTTAAATATTCCACTCAGAATAGGGTTTTATTCATGTAATGTACAGCTTTACCAGCACAGTCAAGATTTGCATAGATATGTTTTGATGTTGTGTCTCTGTTTTAAAAGAAAACAATTCCTCTCGTCTGCTTTCCTCATTCTCACATTTATATCCTACTCCATTCCACACACAGTGAATGCGCAGAAGAGCTGCTCCCAAGTTTTCTTCAACGCCTCTTCAACATTACTCACCAGGCAGTATTTGGAGGTGATTCCCTCTGGTTATCTCTCCCCCTGTATGAAGGAGACTGTGGTCTCCAGCCCATGATGATATAACTGAGGTCAGAACTCAACATGAGGAGGGTCAGAAATGCGAAACCATACCATGGCCAAATGAAAAATATCCATTTGGCTGCCTAGTTTACATTTTATCACAGGGCCAAACCATCATTGGTCTGTGTTCATTACCTTACCCACTGAGGTGGATCTTGAAACCATGACATTGACAACATAATCATGACAACGGGGACGAAGTAGAAAGGGTCAAAAGCTTCAAGTTTTTAGGTGTCCAGAACACCAACAACCTGTCCTGGTGTCCCCCCCGCCCCCCCAATTGCCGACGCTACAGTTAAGAAAGCCCATCAACGCCTTTACTTTCTCAGAAGACTGAGAAGATTTGACATGTCAGCTACGACTCTCACCAGCTTTTACAGAAGCATCGTAGAAAGCATTCTTTCTGGTTGTATCACAACTTGGTATGGCTCCTGCTCTGCCCAAGACCGCAAGGAACTACAAAAGGTCGTGCATGTAGCCCAATCCATCATGCAAACCAGCTCCCCATCCATTGACTCTGTCTACACTTCCCACTGCCTTGGCAAAGCAGCCAGCATAATTAAGGACCCCACGCACCCCGGACATTCTCTCTTCCACCTTCTTCCTTCGGGAGAAAGATACAAAAGTCTGAGGTCGCGTATCAACCGACTCAAGAACAGCTTCTTTCCTGCTGCTGTCAGACTTTTGAGTGGACCTACCTTGCATTAAGTTGATCTTTCTCTACACCCTAGCTATGACTGTGACACTACATTCTGCACTCTCTCCTTTTTTCTCTATGAATGGTATGCTTTGTCTGTATAGCGCGCAAGAAACAATACTTTTCACTATATGTGAATACATGTGACAATAATAAATCAAATCAAAATCAAATCAAATCAAATCATTAAACTATTTGAAATCTAATGGATTGGCCATCCATTATACACAGCACCCAATGTTTCATTCCATTGAATGCAATGGAACAGATACCATTTTGTGCCATGGGTCAAGATGAATTTCCACCTCAAAGTCTTTGGGGGGAATTTTCCCGTTCCACCTGCCACGGGAATTGTAGTGAGCGGGGGAGGTGCGGACCTTACAAGGTCCATTGACCTTGGGTGGGATTTTCCGGTTTTGGGACTCGGAAAATCCCGTCCTATAAGTGTTGTTCAACTTGACATTTATTTTTATTCACAGTTTTGGTAGAAGGAAGTTTTGAGCATTTCTAAAGAAGTATCTGGAACAAGACAGGCAGAAAATTCTCTCAAAACTGCAGTGTCACAAATGATGCTAATGTAACTATATAAATATAATTTACACAATGAGCACTTAAATTACAACCTCAAAAGATGAGAGTTATCAGATACAATGTTGCAGCTCAGTTAATTGCAAAATACACAATTAAAGAAAGGAATCTTACCATTAAACATGTAATGACAATAACAAAGGCGGTGAGGAACATAACAACAGCATAGACACCTTCTTTGTCCCAGATTCCATCCCTCCCATGTTCTCCATGCATAACTTTTTTCTGAAAGAAAATAGCAGAAGATCGACATTAGTCCAGACTGCTAAATATCCATTCCGCCTTGCGTTTTATTTTGCAATAATAAACCTGTAATGTACCCACCTGTCACAATTAGGAAAATCAAACCACAAAAAACAATTCAGACAGATGCACTTGTCAAAAATCTTATACTCATCCGGTTTTGAAAGATAATTCTCCCACTTATCTGTAGAAACAATTTAAAATCAAATCAAGCTAGAGACACAAGCCAGCTTACAGGAACACTTCTAATCACACACACACAAAATAATTTGTTTAAAGGGACCGCAATGTCTTTCTAGTGTCAAGAGCTCCCTACACTAAAAATCCAATCCTTCCAATTGATTTCCTGGTCGAGACTTCTTCCTGTTGCAGCCGGGAGGTCTAGTTTTTGTCCAGCTATTTAAATATGGTCTTTGCTTCCACAGATACCAAGTACCCTCCAACATCTCATCCAAGTAGCCATTTTCAAATGTATATCTTGACAGGTAAGCAACAGCAAACTATCTTAACAACAGGACAGCATGCTCCTTCATACTTTTTCCTGGGATGTGCGCTGGTATTTATTGCCCATCCTGAATCGCCCTTGAGAAGGTGGTGGTTAACTTTCTTTAACTGCTTCAGTGCATTTGGTGTAGATAAATCTACAGTTCTGTTAGATAGGGAGCCCTAGGTTTCTAACCCAGTAATGATGAGGAAACAGAGATATGGTTCCAATTCTGGGCTTGTGTGACTTAAGGGGGAACTTGCAGGTGATGGTGTTCCCAAGCACCTGCTGCACCTGTCCTTCTAGGTGGTAAAGATTGCAGGTTTAGAAGTTGCTGTCAAAGAAACCTTGGCGAGTTGTTGCTGTGCGTTAAAGTTTAAAGTTTATTTATTAGTCACAAGTAGGCTTACATTGACATTGCAATGAAGTTACTGTGAAAATCCCCTAGTTGCCACGCTCTGGCGCCTGTTCGGGTACACCGAGGGAGAATTTAGCACGGCCAATGCACCTAACCAGCATGTCGTTTGGACTGTGGGAGGAAACAGGAACACTCGGAAGAAACCCACACAGACACATGGAGAACAGATTCCGCACAGTCACCCAAGCTGGGAATCGAACCCGGGTCCCTGTGGCTGTGAGGCAGCAGTGTGAACCACTGTGCCACCGTGCTGCCCGTTTTGTAGATGGTACACACTGCAGCCATGGTGCGCCAGTGATGGAGGGTGAATGTTTAAGATGGGGATAGGGTGCCAATCAATGGCATCAAGCTTCTTCAGTGTTGGAGTTGTTCTCTTCAAGGCAAATGGAGGTTTATTCATCACACATCTAAATTGTACTTTGTGGACAGGCTTTGGGGAGTCAGGGAGTGAGTTACTCAATGTAGAATACCAGCCAATTGACTTGCACTTGTTGCTATTGTATTATCTGGTTGGCACTGTTGTCCCTGGCCATTAGTGACCCTCAGAGTATTGATGGTGGGGGATTTAGTGATTGTAATGCTATTGACTGTCAACATGACTTTTGTAATTATAAACATATTATTAGCATTTGATTATTAATACAGGCTTTTAAAGTGGTGTGAGAATAAAACTATTTTGTGCTTCTCAGGCCATACAATAAAGAGATAACATGAATGTTAACCTTTATGAGGAGAACTGAATAGGCCCTTGTCTTAAGGGACCTCAACTCCAAATAACAGACAGCTATCTTGACCAATTATTGCTCGACACTCAAGTCTAACTCAAAATAAGAGAAATATTTGGAGACGAAGAATTGTCATCAAGCTGAGACAATGTGTGAAACTAGCTAAAAACCAATGGGCTAATTCATTTATGACAAGTTATAGACCAACTGATCATTTTCCAACAATTGGCTAAAGTGGGCTTTCATTTTGTAAGGTGTAAAAAAGGGGGTCTCGAGAAGCTATTTTGAGTAAGGATGGGGCAGAGGTAGAGAGGCAGGGGCTGAGGCAGAGCAGAAGAAGAGAGGTGGGAAGAGGGTGATGTGCTGAAAGCTGTTTACAATGTTGTCACGTCACGGCTTGGTCTGAGAAGGGTGGCAAGAAGTCTGTCAAAGTTAAGCTTTCTGTTCTTACCTGCTGCTGCTTGCTGTTAATTGATACTTTGGGAGAATTTTCCGTCCCGCCCGCCACGGAATCGTAACGGGCGGGGGGGGGGCAGATCATGCAAAGATCCTTTGGGATTTTCCGGGTTTGGGGCAAGCGTGGTCGGAAAATCCCACCCTTTGTTTTTTTAATCTTTCTCACTTGTTACCTTTTTGATGGTTAATAAACTTCCTGAATTCATCATTTAAAGTATTCTTTCTTCTTCCATTTGGTTAAGTCTCTAGAACCTTACGTGATTTATGATGGGGAGGGGGGTATTGCAAACAAGTGAACCTCATAAATCTTAGTTCACATAAATAAAAACAACTTCTACCTTGAATGTTGCCAAAAGAAAACTCAAACATCAACCCACATCTGGTTAGCCGAATATTCTATCTCCCATATATATAGTGAACGAGAGACTTTGGAATATCTTGAGCACTTCCCATGCCTTGGCAGTCAGCTCTCTCAAAAGGCCGCCTTTGACGAGGAGGTCCAACACTGGATCAGCTATACGGCTCAGTCTTTTACAAACAACATCAATGGTGTTCAGCAACAGAGACATAGTCCTGGTGTACAGAGTAGTTGTCATCACCACATTCCTGTACTACAGCGAGACCTGGACTGTGTATCAGTGACACATAAGCGTGTGAAAGAAATTCCACAAGGCCTCCCATTGCATCCTCCTGATTCAATGGAAGGACAGTCAAACAATTGTTGGTTTCCTTCTTGGAGTGGAGATGCCGGCGTTGGACTGGGGTGGACACAGTAAGAAGTCTCACAGCACCAGGTTAAAGTCCAACAGGTTTATTTGGTAGCAAATACCATAAGCTTTCGGAGCGCTGCTCCTTCGAAGGAGCAGCGCTCCGAAAGCTTATGGTATTTGCTACCAAATAAACCTATTGGACTTTAACCTGATGTTGTGAGACTTCTTACTACCTACTTCCTTCTTGGAGCCAGCTACAAAAGCATTCAGGCAAATTTCGTACAGAATCAACTTTGGTGGAGTGGACAATGTGTCCGGGTGACTGAAAAGCGTCTCTCCTACCAGTTTTTTAAACTCTCAAGTGGCTAACGTTCTGGGGAAAGGCAAAGAAAACACTTCAAAGACACTATAAGCTTTCCTTGGAGTGCAGCGATATTAATGGCCGTGGGGAACTTGTGACCAAACATTCAAAATGGCGACAACATGTCCATGAAGCAGCGACACGCTTTGAGTCCCAGCGCTTTAACAATTAGGTAGAGGGGTAGCAAAGAAGGAAAGAGAAGGAACAAATCTTGCACTATGGATCCCGCTGCCTTGTGGGCCATCCTGCCCCATGTACCCAAACATCTGTGGGTCAAGAATTGGCCACTTTAGGAAAATAAGGACGCAGAGTGGAAACTCATGACCCTGAATAGACATCATCTGAAGGGCATCCAGAAAAGATGAACAAACTCTATCCTTTTCAATGTTATTTCCATCTAAAAAACCAGCAGCAGCCAAGCACAAAATTACCAAGCTTTGTAATGATGTGATTAATTTTCAGTGTGCTTGGTTTTCCTGTAGCAAGTGGTAGAAAAACACAATTGCAAGCTAATTTTGTTGCATTAAAGGCACATTATTGCATGTGTTAGAGTTGTATACAATTCTTAAAAGTCTGCTTTGGTTGCTGTGTGTGCATATGTTTGGATGGCATGCCTGCCTTAATTGGGCATATTATCTGCGGGTTCAATATTATTTCTTTAATCTCATGAGTAAATTTAAAGTTTGAAAAAAGGCAAGTTTAAATCAAGAATTAAATGTGCTGGAAAGATAACCAGGATACACCATAGCACTGGAATACACAGAAACTATCACAAGACAGGATTTTCCAGCCTCCCCGCTGCATGTTTTCCAGCGACAGAGGCAGCTTGCCATTGGCTGCCATTGGGATCTTCCACTACGGCATTTTGCATCCCTCACCTGTCCTGCCACTGGGGAACCCACCACAGGGCGTCGCCATCGATGGGACAGTTTCTTCACAAAATGCAGGTGGAAGCTACAGATGATCGGGGGTTATATCCTTGTATCCCAGTTATTTGCCATAATTCTGGGTCATGGACTGACAAAAAAAAAGCATCTGCAACAGGATGTCTGGGAAGCACACACCAGCTGGAATTTAATACCCTCTCCAGTGGCGAGTTTGGTGGTGGGGATACATTTAATCAATTGGGAGGGTGGTGGGCGGGGATAATCTTCCTGCCTCCAACCTGATAATGTCCATTGCAAAAAGGCTCATGGATAGACTTGTTCTCTCTCTCCACCACTGACACACAGTGGCAGTACAGTGTACCCATCCACAAGATGCACTGCAACAACTCACCAAGGCACCTTGTGTTAGAATGTAATCGACGAATACATTGGATCTGTTGTAGTGTGACCAATACTAACAAGCTGTAAGGGTCAGCTGACCCAATAAACTACATAACGAATGCCAAAATGATGTGATGATCAGCTGACCAATTGACTCAGTATAAATAAGAACCTGTTGGGAATTGTTAAATTGTTTGGAATGGCCCAAGGTGAGGCCTCAAGTGTTGGAGTAATGAAGTTGCTTTGTCAAATCTTTTTCTTTGATTTATCTGTTGGAATAAGTTTTGTTTCATTTCATTGCCATTGGGCGGCACAGTAGCACAGTGGTTAGCACTGCTGCTTCACAGCTCCAGGGACCTGGGTTCGATTCCTAGCTTGGGTCACTGTCTGTGTGGAGTTTGCACATTCTCCTCGTGTCTATGTGGGTTTCCTCCGGGTGCTCCGGTTTCCTCCCACAGTCCAAAGATGTGTGGGTTCGGTTGATTGGCCATGCTAAAATTACCCTTAGTGTCCTGGGATGCATAGGTTAGAGGGATTAGTGGAGGGATATGGGGGTAGGGCCTGGGTGGGATTGTGGTCGGTGTAGACTCGATGGGCCGAATGGCCTCTTTCTGTGCTTTAGGGATTCTAAGATAAATGAAGAGTACCTTCTGTTGGATGAACATCATCTTCCAAACCAACGACCCCTACTACCAGGAGGAACAAGGGTAGCAGATGCATCGGAAACCACCACCTCTCGGTTCCCCTCTAAGCCACATACCAGCCTTTCCTTCACTGTTGCTGGATCAAAATCCTGGAACTCCCTTCCTATCACCACTTTGGGTGTACTCACATCGGATGGATTGAAGTTCACTGCCACCTCCTAGAGGCAATTAGAGCCAGACAAAAAAAAAGCTGGCCTTCCCAGCAATGCTAATGTTCCATGAAAGAATAAAAAATAAAGTCCTTGAATTTTCTGTTTTTGTTTTAACATTCATTTTACTCCTTTCTGAATCCAATTTCCTTTCCAGGGTTCAATAACCTGCGGTTTGTGGGAAACAGATACATCTCACAATTACAGCAACACCTCCTGGGTATCATATTTATGTGGGAGCACAATGCTTTCCATCACTTTCTCAAGGACATTAAGGAATGGATAATACACACTGTCCTGCCGGTGGTATTCCTATCTCATGAACAAATAAATACAACAAGCCCCCTTCACCAACCGTGAGGCCATCTTCCATTCTGAAAGAGTTCCAAGCTTGCAGGAGATCTCACACACACAGTAACAATAAACCAAGATCTTTCAATTCAACCAGCCAGAATTCCTTTATCGTTATTTATCACGAGTTGCCTCAAGTTCTCACAAGAATTATTTTCTTTGCACACGCAGCAGCTATCGACATCTACTGGCAAACCTCACTCCTGTCATGTCATGATTTTATTTCATATTTTCTGCATCAATATTTAATGTTGAAACTCCAATGGCTGCTGCTGTTCCAACTGCTCCAATCATTTCTAGATTTTCTTGGTACGTCCACCGTTTAGTTTTTTATTCAATCACAGTCGGCTGGCTGCTTCATTACTTCATTTGTTGGCGCACCCACTGCTCTATAAATTAATTAAGTTACTGCAATGTTCCAATTCTGTTGGGTTTTCCATGACGGATGAGTTGATTTGGCTGGTGCCATGTTGATTGATTGATAGCTGCCACTCCATTACTATATTCAATGTGTCGTATACTGATCTCTGATTCTCCTGATCCAATGACCTTTGCTGTCCTGCTAATTTATTAATGTACCGATGCCCTCTGTTCCATTAAGTTTCTTCCTTTGATGCTGTGCCTCCATTAGTTTATTTGTTGCTGTGCCCAGTATTGTACAAATTTAACAATCCATTGGCATCTACTCCCGAATTTAATTTGTTGGAAGTCTGCTGTTCCTTTAATTTCTTCATTGATTGGCACACTCTAACATGTCACATTAATAACTTTCTGGTGCTTCTTGCTTTATTAAAAAGTTATTAAGTTGTACCTGCTGCTCCAGTCGTTTATTCACTGGCTGACACTTAATTAGTTCACAAGATCATAAGATCAGAAGAAATGGGAGCAGGAGAAGGCCATTCAGCCCATCCACCTTTCAATAAGGTCCATAAGACCATAAGACATAGGAACAGAATTAGGCCACTCGGCCCATCGAGTCTGCCCCGCCATTCAATCAAGGCTGATATTTTTCTCATCACCATTCTCCTGCCTTTTCCCCATAACCCTGATCCCCTTATTAATCAAGAACCTATCTATCTCTGCCTTAAGGACACTCAATGATCTGGCCTCCACAGCCTTCTGCGGCAAAGAGTTCCACAGATTCACCACTCTCTGGTCATGGCTGATCTAATTGTGCCTTTAACTCTATTTTGCTGCCTTTCCTATATAATCCTCGACTTATTTGTCAATCAAAAATCTGTCTAACTCATCCTCATGACCCAGATTCCACTGCTCTTTGGGGAAGAGAATTCTAAAAACTGATGATCCTCAGAGAAGAAATTCCTCCCCATGTCTTAGTTGAGCTGCAAAGTTCATCAGTATCCTCTCATTGCCGCCACTGGGGTACGCTATAGGTGGTTTGTATTGGCTTCTATGGACTCAGTTTTCTTTTTGAATTGCACAGTGTTTAAACAAAAGTGACATATTTATTCTGGGCCTCAGGCTTAAGACCATAAGACCATAAGACATAGGAGCGGAAGTAAGGCCATTCGGCCCATCGAGTCCACTCCACCATTCAATCATGGTTGATTTCAACTCCATTTACCCGCTCTCTCCCCATAGCCCTTAATTCCTCGAGAAATCAAGAATTTATCAATTTCTGTCTTGAAGACGCTCAACGTCTCGGCCTCCACAGCCCTCTGTGGCAATGAATTCCACAGACCCACCACTCTCTGGCTGAAGAAATTTCTCCTCATCTCTGTTCTAAAGTGACTCCCTTTTATTCTAAGGCTGTGCCCCCGCGTCCTAGTCTCCCCTGTTAATGGAAACAACTTCCCTACGTCCATCCTATCTAAGCCGTTCATTATCTTGTAAGTTTCTATCAGATCTCCCCTCAACCTCCTAAACTCCAATGAATATAATCCCACGATCCTCAGACGTTCATCGTATGTCAGGCCTACCATTCCTGGGATCATCCGTGTGAATCTCCGCTGGACCCGCTCCAGTGCCAGTATGTCCTTCCTGAGGTGTGGGGCCCAAAATTGCTCACAGTACTCCAAATGGGGCCTAACCAGTGCTTTATAAAGCCTCAGAAGTACATCCCTGCTTTTGTATTCCAAGCCTCTTGAGATAAATGACAACATTACATTTGCTTTCTTAATTACGGACTCAACCTGCAAGTTTACCTTTAGAGAATCCTGGACTAGGACTCCCAAGTCCCTTTGCACTTTAGCATTATGAATTTTGTCACCGTTTAGAAAATAGTCCATGCCTCTATTCTTTTTTCCAAAGTGTACGACCTCGCACTTGCCCACGTTGAATTTCATCAGCCACTTCTTGGACCACTCTCCTAAACTGTCTAAATCTTTCTGCAGCCTCCCCACCTCCTCAATACTACCTGCCCCTCCACCTATCTTTGTATCATCGGCAAACTTGGCCAGAATGCTCCCAGTCCCGTCATCTAGATCGTTAATATATAAAGAGAACAGCTGTGGCCCCAACACTGAACCCTGCGGGACACCACTTGTCACCGGTTGCCATTCTGAGAAAGAACCTTTTATCCCAACTCTCTGCCTTCTGTCTGACAGCCAATCGTCAATCCATGTTAGTACCTTGCCTCGAATACCATGGGCCCTTATTTTACTCAGCAGTCTCACTTACATCAGATCCGTGAGTGCAGATACATGCTTCAAGCAACTCGGGGCCCCCAGGTGGGCCTGGTGGCTGAGAGGGTGTTCAAAAGAGACTGGAAGAGATGGGACGTGAGGCGATTAGGAAAGGGAGGGAGGCAATTATGAGCCGGGGCAAGTTATTGTTGGTAATGACCTGTGGTTTTAATGTGCAGTTGGAAGGATCACTTCCATTCCTCCCAGTTTCTTAAAAAAGCATATCCTTCCAGGTGGCAGCCTATAATAGATCCCTTACAGATCACTGGTTAGGCAACATCTAGACCTGGTTTTCCTGAATGTAATTGATGATCCCATATCTGGATAGAACAATGATTTTACAATGGCATGTGACTAAAGCTCTCACAGAGCTCAATATGGGGCAAATTCTAAGAATAGAAAATATTTATTCCTCATTTTTATGATTTTGGTGGTTATATTTGTTTTTGCTTTCGAGGATGAAAGGCTATGAACAGGATGAACAGTGGCGTTTGCTACCAAATAAACCTGTTGGACTTTAACCTGGTGTTGTTAGACTCCTTACTGTGTTTCCTGAATGTAGCCAGCTGAGCAAGGCTGCATTCAGGGCCGGGGGTTGCAAACTGTAATTAAATGTATTCCTGGATGTTTCATACATGACTTTCGCCCATGCTTGTGACATACTGCCCTCCCATACCAATTAGGGATAAAAAAGATTCAGTGATGGCGCAGTGGTATTGTCACTGGACTAGTAAATGAGGCACCCAGGGGTAATACTCTGGGGACCTGGGTTTGAATCCCACCATGGCAGATGTTGGAATTTGTAATTCAATAAAAATCAGAAATTAAAAGTATAATGATGGCCATAAAACCATTGTCAATTGTTGTAAAAAGCTATCTCATTCACTAATGCCCTTTTGGGAAGGAAATCTGCCATCCTTACCTGGTCTGGCCCACATCTAACTCCAGATCCGCAGCAATGTGGCTGACTCTTAACTACCTTCTGGAATGTCCTCACAAGCCACTAGGTTCAAAGGCAATTCGGAATTGGAGACTCCAGGCCCATCTTGGAGGATTGGCAACCCTACCAGGGCAGCCTAACTTTCCAAAGGGAATCTCAGAAAGGCACATTAGGGCATAAGCTCATTGTTGGGACATGGTAAAGAAAGCTTCACTCTGCATATGGCTCTATGATGTCCTATTTGGCAGCGCTGAATGCAGATAGCAGCTACTAAATATGTGTAAATGATCCAGCCCTCCAGTATACAGCAAAGACATCTCTTATTGTGTGCACTACCAGACAAAAGCTCAAGGGTCCCTCTTCTCCTGTTCATAGCCTTTCATCCTCAAAAGCAAAAACAAATATAACCACCAAAATCATAAAAATGAGGAATAAATATTTTCTATTCTTAGAATTTGCCCCATATTGAGCTCTGTGAGAGCTTTAGTCACATGCCATTGTAAAATCATTGTTCTATCCAGATATGGGATCACCAATTAATCACAGAATACCACAGTGCAGAAGAGGCCCATCAAGTCTGCACCGACGCATTAAAGGCCCTGACCTGCCCACCTAATCCCATTTGCCAGCACTTGGCCCATAGCCTTGAATGTTATGGCGTGCCAAGTACTCATCCAGGTACTTTTTAAAGGATGTGAGGTATCCCGCCTCCACCACCCCCTCCCAGGCAGCGCATTCCAGACCATCACCACATTCTGAGCTTTTCCTCAAATTCCCCCTAAACCTCCCACTTTTAACTCGTGTCCCCTCGTAACTGACCCTTCAACTAAGGGGAACAGCTGCTCCCTATCCACCCTGTCCATTCGCCTCATAATCTTGTACACCTAATGTAATTAATGTAAAATGTAAAAAGAAATGTTAAAATGTAAAAAAAAGAAATGCGAACACAAGTAAGAAGGAGCTGCTTCTGGCAACCATTCTGGACATCAGAATCTGGCTGGGTTAAAATCCCTTCCCAACAGCACTGTGGGTGTGCTTATGCCACGTGGACTGCAGTGTTTCAAGAAGGCAGTTCACCATCACCTTCCCAAGGGCAATGAGGGAGGGGCAAAATAGCGTAGCCCATATCTTGTGAAAGAATTATTTTAAAAATCAAATCAAGGGCGGAATTTTCCTGTCCTGCCCGCCACGGAAATCATAGCAGGCAAAGGTCCGTTGTCCTTGGGCAAGATTTTCTGGTCTTGGGGCGAGCAGGGGGGCGGGTGGCAGAAAATCCCACCCCAAGTCCTATCTGCAAAGGCATACTTTACAACAATATAGAATAACATTCCCTATGGTTCAGTGTAGAAATACACAGAAACAAACTGAATGAGAGTAAGATAGAATTATTTGTCGCTCAGACATTTTGATGCCTGTCATCTCTTTCCAATTTATTTCCTTTTAGGAATGCTTTCTCAGGATACATAGTGAGGTTAATCGGACCTGCAGCTCAACTGAAAAGCATCCGGCTCAACCAACAAAGTCCAAATGGACACAAGTACAGAAACACAAAATTAAACTTACTTAAAGCTGTTTCTAATCCCAGCAAATACAAATAGAGATTATTTAAAATAACAGATCAGTGTAGAGCCGGAATTCTCCAGCCATTCACAACCTGCCGTCACTGCAGGCAAAGGGGGAGAATTGGGCGCCCATTGCAGCGGGACTGGAGGAATCCCAGCGGCGTGAACGGCCGGAGAATGTTGGCTTGTACGTCTCAATTGACCACCATGGAAAGTGAACAGTTGCTTACCTCAGTTGTAACCTGTGTTATGCCAAATTCCAACAGGCTTTGGTGCAACATATTCACATTGAGCGACTGCATCACTTTCTCAGAAGGTATTGGATCCAAAATACCACTTTTGTCGTTCATTGAAGATATATAAAATTCAATGCAGTTTTTCTTGCCCTGAAAGTTATTTTCCAAATAACATAAAAATAATAATGGCAACGAGATCACTGGTTAAATAATTCACTCGACTCTCAGCTCAACTCTGCATTATTTTTATGGAGATAATAATTTTACATCAAGCTTAGCAGTGTAATTTATGAATGCATTTTCTAAGTTTGCACGTATTGAATATTTTACTATAATTCATATTAATTTAAGTTTATTTATTAATGCTACAAGTAGGTTTACATTAACACTGCAACACTACTGTGAAAATCCTCTAGTCGCCACACTCCAGTGCCTGTTCGAGTACAGTGAGGGAGGATTTAGCATGGTCAATTCACCTAACCAGCACGTCTTCCGGACGGCGGGAGGAAACCGGAGCACCCCGGAGGAAACCCACGCAGAGAACATGCAAACTCTGCACAGACAGTGACCCCAGCCGGGAATTGAACCCGGGTCCCTGGCTGTGATTCAGCAGTGCTCACCACTGTGCCATCATGCCGTCCCTAGCATGCAGGACAGCACCTACTGGGTTACACGAAAATCAAAAACAAATTCAATTATGAGGAAGCAGCTGTATTCTCCGGCTCACTTTTTCATCACATACTCTCTTTGCAAGATATTTAATCAGAATTTATTGCTGGCAGGTTATAAAACCCAAGGAGACATGAGGGAGAATGGAATGGATTATTGCAGTATCTTTCATAAAACTGCCAGCGCGAGTGTACATTTTGGGGTTCATTAGACCTTATTTGTTTCATTAGCTCTTCTCCAGGTTTCTCCAGTAACTGCCAGCAATATTGAAAATGACTGTGCTGTAAGATGTTAATTTGTCCTTTAACATTATACTGGATGTTTGGGCAAATTAAAAATAAAAGCCCAATAGTACATTAACGAGGAATTGCTTTTCTTCTGTGGGGACTGATACATGATCAAGCTTTTGATGAAAAACTTACAAGTTTAAGTTTATTTATTAGTGTCGCAAGTAAGTTTACATTAACACTGCAATGAAGTTACTGTGAAAATCCCCTACTCGCCACACTCTGGTGCTTGTTCGGGTGCACTGAGGGAGAATTTAGCATGGCCAATGCACCTAACCAGCACGTCTGTCAGACTGTGGAAGGAAACCGGAGCACTCAGAGGAAACCCACGCAGACATGGGGAGAAAGCGCCAGGGACCCAGGTTCGATTCCCGGAGTGGGTCACTGTCTGTGTGGAGTTTGCACATTCTCCCCGTGTCTGCGTGGGTTTCCTCTGGGTGCTCCGGTTTCCTCCCACAGTTCAAAGGTGTGCGGGTTAGGTTGATTGGCCATGCTAAATTGTCCCTTAGTATCAGGGGGACCAGCTAGGGTAAATGGGGATTGGGCCTGGGTGGGATTGTGGTTGGTGCAGACTCGATGGGCCGAATGGCCTCCTTCTGCACTGTAGGATTCTATGATTCTATGAACGTGCAGACTCCACACAGACAGTGACCCAAATTGAACCCGGGTCCCTGGCACTGTGAGGCAGCAGTGGGGTAGCGTTAGATTAATCAAATAAAATGCTTTACCTTTTATTTAAAGAAAACAGGTGACACTGTGATAACATTTACATCTTTGAGGCAATATTACGGGGTTTACCATAACATGACACTTTTTTTAACCAAATAAAGATGCACGTGAATGTGGCAAATCTAACAGCTCACTGACTTTCAGTAATTGTAAGGTAACTTACATTAAGATAATTTATATGTACTTGCTGTGGTAAAAGACCCAATGCAGCTGCTATTCCTTCACGGAATATCCGAAGTAAGGTGACATTCAATTTTTTTACATCCATTTGCAGGGTCTGAAAAAAGAGAGTGAGATAAAATTCAACACAGGTTAGGTTTAAAAGTTAGAATTAGGTTTTCATTAGGAGTATTCCTTCCTGAAAAACATAGGTCAATAATTAGGCATAATAAAATACAGCACATATTACAAAAGGAAGCAAATCCAACTAAAACATGGGGAAAGGGGAAAGAGGTGTGTCAGGAAATAGAGGTAGTTTTAAGTAATCTAACTTTGTATTTGTGGGTATTAGAAGTAGAGTATAATTTTAAGTAAGTTTTTAATTTTGTGGTTTCTGTACTTGAAAGCGTTAATAACTTCAGTTTGGTACAGATGCATGCATGGTAATGAGGGTTTATGATGTGAAAGCAAACAGGACTTAAAGGAAAACCAGGCTGTTGCTTAGCAACCAGGGTGCACTCTAAGACAGAAGGAACTTGTGAATTACTTTTAAGTTAGACCCTGGTGGAGCTGGACAGGGCTAGGGAGCTTCAGAAAGCAGACTTCCTAAAAGAACAAGAGAATGTCTAGAAACCAGGGAGTTAAGACAAAATAAAATAAGGAAGACAGTTAAATTAATGGAATAAAGAACAAATAGTTGAACCAAAGTCCCGTTCAGGAGATTTCAAGTTAAAAGCCGAGAAAGTACACCGAGCTAAAGAGCTAGTTAGAAGAGCCAGTTTTAAAGTTGACTAGGTGAGAAGCCAGGCATCTGAGGTAAATCAAAAGTTTGATGACACCTTAATACAATCTGTGAAATAGTGGTGTTCTGTTGGCATGGCTGTGTATCTGAGAGATTGTGTGGGAGCTTCGATGCACATGGCAATTCAAGGCAGAGGAATACTGAAAGGAAAGATTGAAATTCTGGATGTGGATTCTTGGTGAAGGCATCTCAAGGAATGTTTTTGTTGGGGGAAGATTCCAAGTGTGCTTTTTGAGAGTGGAGTTTGGAAACACTCATGTGGAAGTCAGAGTTCCAGTGGGACTAGTTGGCTCACAGAGTAACACATATCTGGGGGGATCTAATGAGAAATCCACGGAAGCTATTTTGTGTGGCATCTACCACTTGGTTTAAGAGTGTGGTGTATCTGACCACAGTTGGCCTATTGGTTTACATGGACTGTGTACTTACTGAGAACATCCAAGTATAACATAAAATGTAACATCATGTAACAGCGGCACGGTAGCACAGTGGTTAGCACTGCTGCTTCACAGCTCCAGGGACCTGGGTTCGATTCCCGGCTTGGGTCACTGTCTGTGTGGAGTTTGCACATTCTCCTCGTGTCTGCGTGGGTTTCCTCCGGGTGCTCCGGTTTCCTCCCACAGTCCAAAGATGTGCAGGTTAGGTTGATTGGCCATGTTAAAAAAATTGCCCCTTAGTGTCCTGGGATGCATAGATTAGAGGGATTAGTGGGTAAAATATGTAGGGATATGGGGGTAGAGCCTGGGTGGGATTGTGGTCGGTGCAGACTCGATGGGCCGAATGGCCTCTTTCTGTGCTGTAGGGTTTCTATGATCTGGGTACACCTGCAACAAAAACTGATGGTCTGCTCCATCATGTTCGGGTGACAGCATGATCTTGTACTCGAGCTGTCCACATGTGATTGGGTGGCACAGAGGCGTTGTAAGCCATGTGTAGTGTGAATAGCCATTGCTACCAGGCAGCCTGTCTCCGGTACATTGCAGTGGCTCAATAATGGCAAGAAGGGGAACAGTACCGGATGGAAGCGCATGGCTCCTGCCAGGAGAGTGGGTGTTCACTAATATGAAATTGTGTGTATGGCTGCACACCAACTACACCGAAAGGGAGTGAAAGTTCTCAGCTAGAGTGTGACTGCCAATTATGCCGTTGGGATTTTCCTGTCCCGCTGCAGTGAATGAAGATTTGGCTGGGTGCCAAATTCTCCAACTTCGCTGCAACGGGAATGGCCGGTAAGATCGCACCTGTTCGGTCATCATCTCCTTGTCAATGACAGACCCTGCTTCTGGCTGAGGTAGTGGTAGGAGATGCGCTTGCTGAGTACCCTAGATGGGCAAGGCCTTTTAATGAAAGCATCTTCTCCTTCCACTGTGCACAGTTTCACCTCTTTGCTCTCTCTGCCCCATCCCGCAGTCGTGCTGCTGTACTCCAGAGTCAGCAACAATCCCCTGAAGTAGTGCTAGCAACAATCAGTGCACTCCTTGGAAGAATCCAGTAACATTCACTTTTCGCTGCACATGAACATGGACACGCCTCCCCCAACACAGTGCTTCCACTCCAGTCTGCAGTGCTGGTTTGGCTGCCATTTTCGTTTCTCCAGGCTTCCAGAGTGCCGTAGGCCACAGAGCCAAACCTTGCGGTCATAAACCCTGACTTTTAACCTCTGAAGCAAACATTTCAGTTCGCTCCCCAGAAAGGTCGCAGACATATCGTAAACATTATTCTGTCCTTTGAATCGTAGAAGTTTGCCTTTCCTAATTGGACGCAACATGAGACACCAGGCAAACCCAGAGGTTTTAAATATTTGATGAGACTTTAATGGCTTTCGGAATGACCTGCAATCCACACTGGAAGACAAAGAGGGAGAAGCCTGTGACAGACATAAATATTGCGAATTATAAACAGTTGCCTTGGTTATTACTTCAAAACAGGATGTGGCTGATATCTTTTTCTTGGATGAAAAGGTTAAATGTTGAATTGCAATTAAAATGCACCAGCATACCTCTAGGTAAAGGATGATTATGAAAGCTCTTCCTGTGCAGATGAGAACATAAAACGTGCTTCCTGCTGTTAGAGCTTCTCCTGCTATGTTAATTAGCGGTAGCTGGTTTCTCCTGCACTTAAAATGTCTCTCGAGTTCCGACTTGATTATATTATGTTCCTAGGGAAGGAAATCTCCATCCTGATGGATTGGAGAAGTGTTACTGCCAATGCTCTGCTCAAGATGAAGTGGAGGTAATATTGATATTGCATCTCAGATGGAAGCAGCACTTGTCAACACTTCATACAAATGTTTTGTCTCGAGGTTTTGTGCTTCCAATTTTGCATAGCAACTGAATTCTAATGCAGGCTAAAGCTCTTAGAAATTAAAAACCTTACAAACAATGTGCTTTGAGGATATTGCCATTTCCAAATGCAATAAAACTAATTACTTATGTTCACTCTAATCAACATACTGCTAATAATTTCGGGAGGCCAAGATTATTTTCAGCATTTTGTTTGCACATTTTTGCAAGCTACAGCTTGAAACAACATTAAATGTCCGTATTATCCAAGAGAAAATATTATAAGAAGCAGATTAACTTCACTGAAAGGCTGATTTCCCCTGGGTTGCAGCTAGGGGTCAGAGGGCAAGATTTTTTTCCGGGTCCCAATCCTGCCCCTGCAAGGAGATAGGCAGGTGGGAGTTTTGGGTGGGCTACAGGGTGGAAACATCCACCCATTGGCAAGACTGAAGTCACTCTTTTCAGTGTCCACTCCAAGGTACTGACTCCATCTCACTCCCTGGCAACAGTCTCTTCGCAACCTTGGTGTCACATCGGACCCTGGGATGAGCTTTCGTCCTCATAGTCATGCCATCAGAAAGACCGCCCATTTCCGACGATGGCACAGGTTTTAATGGCTCTACAGTGGTACAGGCTTGAGAGGCCTTGCCGCACAAGTTCAAGAGGTCCTGGGCCAGTGCAGGCCCGAGAGGCCCTGTGTCGGAGCAGGCCCGAGAGGCCCTGTATCTAATCAGGCCCGCGAGGCCCTGTATCGGATCAGGCCCGAGAGGCCCTGTATCAGATCAGGCCCGAGAGGCCCTGTATTGGATCAGGCCCGAGAGGCCCTGTGTCGATGCAGGCCCGAGAGGTCCTGTGTCGGTGCAGGCCCAAGAGGCCGTGTGCCTGTGCAAGCCTGAGAGGCCCTGTGTCGGAGCAGGCCCAAGAGGCCGTGTGCCTGTGCTAGCCTGAGAGGATCTATGGAAGTGCATGCTTAAGAGGCCCGCAAGGCGGTGCAGGCCCCAGAGGCCTGCAGGGCGGTGCAGGCTCATGAGGCCCTGTGGTGATTATCCTTTTAAAGATTCATATATAGAGTAAATGTCACATGATCTGGGAAACCAATCGGGGAGCAGAGAGGGGGATCACCCTGTTGAACTTGGGTTTCTGTTCCAGAACCTTCTTGGGAGCTGACTGGCAGCCATGAGGCTGCAAGCCTCTGTATTATAGTTACATGTAAGCAAGCAGAACAGTTATTATTTACCTCACTGGTGAATCGGTGTTATTACAGGCCGTATAGTGGTTCAGGCCCGAGAGACACTATGGCCTACTCTCCTCCTCTGATACTAATTGTCTTAATTACCCATTCTTACAAAATTACCAACAAATCATCTTTTAGTACTCGAAGAACACATTGGTATTACAACTTGAACATCATAGATAAAGAGTGCTAATGTCCTTGCAGTGCAATAGTTGCATGATAGTGTCAGCCATTGTTGAGTTGGAAGCAGTCTTGCTCAGGCAGAGGGTTGTGGGCTCAGGTTCTGCTCCATAGATTTGAGCATAATAATCTAGGCAGTACAGAGGGAGTGCTGCACTGTCAGATGTGTCATCTTTCAGATGAGATGTTAACCAAGGTTCCATCTACTCTCACCATTGGACATGAAATGACCCATGGCATGATTTGAAAGAACAAGTGAGTTCTTGTGTCCAAGCCAGTATTACCACCCAGTCAACATCCCTGTAAAAGTGATGACCATTATTACATTGATGTCAGTGGGAGTTCGCTGCGTGCAAATTGGCTGCTCCACTTAAACATAATAACAGCGACTACACTTCAAAATGGCTGTGGGGCATGCGGAGGTTGTGAAAGGTGCTATATTAATATAAGTCTTTCTTTCTATTCTTTATAAACAAGGAGTGATTCCAGTTTACACATGGGACAGGATTTTTCAATGGCAGCTCTACCTGCCACCAGCCAAAGAGTCGGCGGGGAACTAATCCACACCAATCACAGCAGTCCCACAGGCATCGTTGTGCAAGTCCCATTCCAGCGTCCTGGCAGCGCCAGCGGCAGCAGTGGCCAGAACCGGAACTACAAATGGAACCCAGATTCTCAGGCCTGAATTTTCAGGGTGGTGAGTACTCAGCATCTGGAGAATTAAAGTTTAAGTTGAGGTTTATTTATTAGTGTCACAAGTAAGGCTTACATTAACACTACATTGAAGTTACTGTGAAAATCCCCCAGTCGCCACACTCCATCACCTGTTCGGGTACATTGAGGGAGAATTTAACATGGCCAATGCTCCTAACCAGCACGTTTTTGGACTGTGGGAGGAAACCGGAGCACCCGGAAGAAACCCATGCAGACATGGGGAAAATGAGTCGACTCCACACAGACAGTGACCCAAGCCGGGAATCGAACCTGCGTCCCTGATGCTGTGAGGCAGCAGTGCTAACCACTGTGCTGCCATGCCACAATTGGCGAGGAATGCATGCCCCTCGCCACCTCCCCCCCCCCAACCCCCCCCCCCCCCCACCACCCCCCCACCCACCAGATTGGCTGACAGCGCTCCAGCTGTCATCCAGGCACAGCACTGCAGTGGTAGGAAGAGGTACTGCAGTGCCATGCCTGAGACTAATGCCAGAATTTTAGTGGCACGCCCGCCCTGAGGCTTGCAGAACGGCATTCTCCATTGGCCTCAGGCAGGATCTTGCGAGACTCCGGCGGGCGAGGCGGTAGAATTCCGGCATAGGTCCTGGAAACCACAGTGCTGGTAAGTACCAGGGGTCCCGGGGAGGGGAAGGTAGAGTAGGGGATGTCCAGGAGCGGGATGGTCACCAGGCTGGCAATCCTGGGGTTGTCTGGGGTGGGAGTCCAGAGGTATCCGGACCATAAGGAGAGGGTGCCTCCAGTCTGAAGGGCTTTCTGATTGGTGGGGAAGATTTTCTGTTTCCCGCCCTCAGTCCTCGGGCATATGCCAACTTAAATATTGAGGCTGGGTGGGAGAAAACCATTAAGTTAAGGGCCTTAAATGGGGCATGGGTGCGCTTCCCATCTGAGGCCCTGTCCATCAGCAAAATCCAAGACCAATTTCAGAATTACATGTGGAATTGGGACACCAAGATTGATCACTTCTTTTTCTCGGCTAGAAGGTTGTGGGTTCGAGTCCCACTCTAAGTTTTAAGCTCGTAAGCCAAGGCTGACATTCACTCTCCAGCAGTGCACTAGGAGTGCACTGAGGTGCTGATATTTGGATAAGGAATTAAACCAAGACCCATCTCCCTATCCAGGTGGATCTAATAAATTCCATGGTACTTTTTCAAAACATATCAGGAAATCCAGCAACACTCGAACCTCAGAGATATCAACCGGTCACTCATTAAACCAAGACCTGTCTCTCTGTTCATGTCATAGAGTAATGGGCATAGATTTATGCAGCACAGAAAAGGCCCTTTGGCTCATCAAGTCTGCACCGACAATAACAACCACTGTGCATCTCATTAATTCCATGGTACTTTTTCAAAACATATCAGGAAATCCTCCAACATTTATACCTCAAATATATCAATTGGTCACTCATTGGCTGCTGTTTTTACTTCCTAAGGCAACAGTGACTATATTTTTAAAATAATTCATAGGCTGTGAAATGCTTGTGACACCCTGAAAACATATTGGGTGCTATACAAAGGAGAATGAAGAGTGACTTCTGTGTGTGTACTGTCTACAAGAAGCTCTGCAGTTACTCACCGAGGCTACTTAGACAGCATCTTCCAAGCCCATGACCACAACCATCTAGAAGGACAAGGGCAGAAGACACATGGGAACACCACCACCTGGAGGTTCCCTCCAAACCATTAACCATCCTGGCTTGGAACGATATCGCTGTTCCCTCACTGTCACCGGGCCAGAACACTGGAACTCCCTCCCTAACATCACTGTGGGTGTACCTATGCCGCATGGACTGCAGCGGTTCAAGAAGGCAGCTCACCACCACCTTCTCAAGGGCAATTCAGGTTGAGCAATCAATGCTGGCATAGCCCGCATCCTGCAAATGAATTTAAAAAGTCTATTTGTACATTTCAACTGACATTTTCATATAAGTACGAAGCAGTTTCAGGTAGATCCAAAAGTGACTCAAAAATCCTCATGACTCCTGAGCACGGCACTAAGAGATATTAGAGCACCTCAATATTTTATCTCTCTCACGCTTTACACCTTGTGCGAGTAGAGTTGGAGGAGAAAATCGAGTTTCAGAATCTTCAATGGCTTTTTCAAACCTTTCGATATTGTGAAATAGGGAGGTGCCCCTCATCATTCTCTCCTGACACTTAACACTGCATATACACTTTTGCCTTTTTGAGTAAATAATAAAGTCGCCATAGTCCCAGATGACCATAGGCACTAGCTGGTGGTGATTTAACTTGAGGATCACCACACCTCAAGCAAGGGGTAAGGATTGGGAAGGCGAAGTCTTCATGGAAAATCTTAGCCGGTATGGGAATTGAGCCCACACTGTTGGTGCCGCTAACCAGCTGTCCAGCCAACTGAGCCAAACCGACCCCCAACACTTTGGGTATGTTTGCATGGATTGTCTTTCTCCCTGGCCTTGGCAGCACTCACAGTAAGATGTCCCTGTCTGTCCCACTGTGATTTACTACACTGAGGCTCATACTCGAGAAAGAAACCAGTCCAAGATCACGTCAGAAGTACAATCGCATCCTGAATTATTATTGTATAAAATGCTAATTTTAACTACATTTTTTGTCATCGCTCAAGGTTCGTTTAATGGTGTAAAAGGAAAAAGACTTGCATTTAAGCAGCAAATTAGTCCAGACCTTATAAAATTTGTGTAATTAATCTTTGATTTACCTTTCCTTTCCCAGTACTTTCATTTTGTATTTGACCCAGTTCATACTGTCACACTATGAAGTTAGCAAAATATCAATAAAAAGCATTGACTGGGAAAAGGTTGTTTGGTATTGGAAAGTCATTTTTCCCAAAGGACTTAGAGATCCGGAGAACAGGAAATGGGAAGCATTAAAGAATTTTATTAGTCAAAAGTCCATGAAATGTATCAATACCTATCGCAAAAGTAAGCAGCTGGCAATAACTTAAAATAGTTTCTACTCCTGATAGGTCTATTAGAAAAATGCACAAATTAAGGAAAGTGTTGCCAGGGCTTATGAAACTAATTGCTCTCCTGAATGAAAGTGCTTCTGTGTAACAATTACAAATTACTCAGGACATACAAGTTAATCGAGAAATTAGATTAAAATATCCTGAACTCCAATCCAATTAACTTGAGTTATCACTTCCATGTTCATTAAACTTTGTTGACTTATGGAACTGCCGGTAGATTGTCACATCTGAGTTATAACATCATTCATACGCAGTTAATAAAACAGATTGGTTGCACAAGATCCTACATATATCACACACAAGACTAGAAAATAGATTGACCCAAATTTAAAGGCAGTTATCTAATGCATTAAGAAGAATGATATCCTGACATTGCATTACCCAATTATAACATAAATGAGAGCATATTTTACCACAGAAAGCATTGCTAATGACTGATAGGTTGGCAAGTGGCAAATAGCCAATGTATTCCTTTCATGTCAGTGCTGGGCCCACTGTTATTTGTCATTTATATTAATGACTTGGATGAGAATATAGGGGGCATGGTTAGTTATAACATCATTCATACGCAGTTAATAAAACAGATTGGTTGCAGATGACTCCAAGATTGGTGGCATGGTGGACAGTGAGGAAGGTTATCTCCAATTGCAGCGGGATCTTGATCAATTGGGCCAGTGGGCTGACAAATGCAGATGGAGTTTAATTTAGACAAATGCGAGGTAATGCATTTTGGTAGATTGAACCAGGGCAGGACTTACTCAGTTAATGGTAGGGCATTGGGGAGAGCTACAGAACAAAGAGATCTAGGGATACAGGTTCATAGCTCCTTGAAAGTGGAGTCACAGGTGGACAGGGTGGTGAAGAAGGCATTCGGCATGCTTGGTTTCATCGGTCAGAACATTGAATACAGGAGTTGGGATGTCTTGTTGAAGTTGTACAAGACATTGGTAAGGCCACACTTGGAATACTGTGTGCAGTTCTGGTCACCCTATTATAGAAAGGATATTATTAAACTAGAAAGAGTGCAGAAAAGATTTACTAGGATGCTACCGGGACTTGATGGATTGAGTTATAAGGAGAGGCTGAATAGACTGGGACTTTTTTCTCTGGAGCGGAGGAGGCTGAGGGGTGACCTTATAGAGGTCTATAAAATAATGAGGGGCATAGACAAGGTAGAAAGTCAATATCGTTTCCCAAAGGTAGGGGAGTCTAAAACTAGAGGGCATAGGTTTAAGGTGAGAGGGGAGAGATACAAAAGTGTCCAGAGGGGCAATTTTTTCACACAGAGGGTGGTGAGTGTCTGGAACAAGCTGCCAGAGGTAATAGTAGAGGCGGGTACAATTTTATCTTTTAAAAAGCATTTAGATAGTTACATGGGTACGATGGGTACAGAGGGATATGGGCCAAAAGCGGGCAATTGGGATAGCTTAGGGGTTTAAAAAGAAATAAGGGCAGCAGGAACAAGTTGGGCCGAAGGGCCTGTTTCCATGCTGTGAACCTCTATGACTCTATATATACTTTGTATCGCTAGAAAAATAAAGATCAATATCTCTCAAAAGTTTGCCTGCTGGATCCTCATCCAAAAGATCAGAGTCTGAGGCCCTGATTTTACCGGCACACCCCCCCCCCCCCCGCCCACCCCCCACTCCCCCACCCCCACCCCCCTGATTTCAGGGTGGGCAAAGCTCGCAGAACGGCATTCTCCGTTGGCCTCATGCATAATCTTACGAGCCTCAGGCGGGCGTGCTAGTAGAATTCTGGCCTAAATCTGCACTTTATCTCTTGAGAAGCTTTATTATCTATGGCCCTTGGGTCAATCCTTTCCGTGGTGGGAGTGAGAGTGGAGGGGGAAGGGAGGAAGAGGGAGAAAAGCAGCCGGAACAGAACAAAAAAGACTGGCATACTTCTAACTGTTTAAAAATCTACAGATTTGATTTACTATGGTCACATTTTGCCCATGAACAGCTCAGCTGGTGCTATTCCAGTAGTTGCATCGGGGGTTATTCTGTGCTCAAACAGTAATCTGGAAAGTTTCCTGTCCAATGAACAAAAAAGACTGGCGTACTACTAACTGTTTAAAAATCTACAGATTTAGGGGAATTTCTAGGGGAATTTCACAGTAACTTCATTGCAGTGTTAATGTAAGCCTTACTTGTGACTGATAAATAAAATAAATAAAGAAGCTGCAGGCTGTTTCTTGAAGCCTGTCTTCAAGGTCTGGACTGCTCTTTCCAGAGGTCCGTTAGACGATGGATGATATAGCGCCGTCCTAATGTGCCGAATTCCATTTGACTTCATAAAACAGGTGGGATACAATGAAAAGCATTGTTTCTTGCGCGCTCTGCAGACAAAACATACTGGGTGGGATTTTACAGTCTCACTCGTCCCAAAACAGTAAAATCCCACCGGAGGTCAACAGACCTTTTTGGGTCCGCCCCTCGCCCGCTCCAATTCCCATGGCGGGCAGGATGGTAAAATTCCAGCCCTCAATCATAGAGTACATAAGGGAGAAGGAAAGGAGAGAGTGCAGAATATAGCATTGCAGTCATAGCTGGGGTATAGAATGCATTACCCCTCCCATTCTGAAAGCAGCGACACAGGTGGAGAGAGCAAGACAGTCACAAGTGGGGGCTGGGGGAATTTTTTTTACATTTATAACCAAAGTTCCTCTTACATATGCTAAGTAAATCTAACTAACTTATTTTCTTCTGCATTCATTTGTGCTTATTGGACTTGGTTCTTTGCAATCCTTCTCGCACAACTGGTAACCATGAAGCAATACATATTCCTCCCAGAGTTCCCTCAAACAAGGCAGCCCAGTGGGCCATCAGACTTTCCATTTTCAAACTGTAATGATGCAGCGCCTTCCTGTTTTAATCTGTAATGTCCCAAGCCACTTCAATCACCACCAGGTCTTCCTTACTGTCACAAACATGCCGGAAATTGTAGAAACCTTTCAAGTCTGGTTGTTGTCGAGACATGGTCAACATATGCAAATACTGTTGTCCAGGACAACAAGTGGTTCACTATTCTTAACTGTGTATTAATAAAAGCCACCCCTATAAATATGAATACGTTTTTACTAAGGAGAACTGAGCTCCTGTTTAATATTAAATAATGTCTGCCCTTGGTCTTGTTACAAGATCTCCCTTCTTCCAAAGATGTGACCTTGATCTTTTTTGTCTGTGCTAATCAATATCTTACAGCACACATGTAAACACACAGCCACAAGAGACAGGATAGGAAACTACAACCTTATCATCTCCTTGGGCGATCTCGGAATTTGCTACAGGTAGAGTCAGAGATAAAGAACAGCAACTACTGTATTGAACCAACACTTTTCAACAGATGAAGGGTGTTAGACTGCATTTGCTTTAATGAGGCAGAACTACATAATCACTGAATGATCTTTCTCACTCCCATTTCACTAACAGAGCATTCCTTTCACTGAGCTCATCTGTATGAATAAAACACCAAAATAACAAAACCTACCTGTTTTTAACACACAATTACAACTATTTAAAACTTTCTATTGCAATGTTTATAGTTTATTTATTAGTGTCACAAGTAGTGTTACATTAACACGCAATGAAGTTACTGTGAAAATCCCCTCGTCGCCACACTCTGGCACTTGTTCGGGTACACTAAGGGAGCATTTTGCACGGCCAACGCACCTAACCAGCACGTCTTTCAGACTGTGGGAGGAAACCCACGCAGACATGGGAAGAACGTGCAGATTCTGCACAGACAGTGATCCAAGCTGGGAATCGACCCCGGGTCCCTAGTGCTGTGAGGCAGCAGTGCTAACCACTGTGCCACCCTGCTGCCCTGCAGTATTGCAATGATTACCAAACATTGTATTTTTAACATGGCAAGATACCAAAGTTACCTTTATGATGTGACATTCGGTTAGGCAGAATGGCAAATAGTACATGCGCGCAGACACACGCACACACACATGTGCACACAGATGCACACACACACAGACACATGCGCACACAGATGCACACACAGATGCACACACACACATGCACACATGTGCACACACACGCACACACTTGCATAAACACACATACAGACACGTGCACACAGCCGCACACACATGTGCACATGCATACACACACGTGTGCATACACACACATGCCGACACATACATAATTTTATATTAATGTAACAATCTAGAATTAAAACCTTACCTTAACGAATTTAATATTATCCTTGTATAGGTCATGAACATACGATTGATTGACATCAGAGGATTATACCAATGATGGAGCTCAGTGATAAAATCCCTTTACTATTCATTCACCTGATTATGGTACTCTATGTGACATTACTGTACAAAATTTAAATAGGTTACGTAAACAATCCGGAACAAAGATTTTGGTTGCAGCTTTTCCTTATTCCTTCACAACTTACCTTCACCATATGCCAGAAGACACAGAGATGCAAGATGCCCTGCATAACCAAGCAGAGGCTTTTGTTATCCTCGCAATGCGAACATTTGACTGGAGACACTTTTCCCTCACTGCATCCCTTCTCTCATCTTTCAACTGCTACAGGTCCAACGTCACCTAGTCTACGCGTCTCTAGCTAATATATGACAAGCGCGACATTTAGCTCCATCGAACAGCACAGGGACTGCCTGTTATTTGTCGAGAGGTCGCAGATCGGTTAGAGCATATTCCTCAGAGACTTCCTGTACCAGTGCACTTTTTGTACCTTGTAACTTTCAGGGCTGCACTGCACAGATACTAATTAAGGGAATTATACTTAGTTGGAAATTATTTTTAACCTTATTGACAACTTGCAATTTAAAAACAGAAGTAAATAAAAGCCACTTTCTTATTCTTTAACGCAGTGTCACTCAAGATTTTATTCTTCCACATGTGTAAATCTTTCAGCTAAAGAGGAGCCACACCTCTTTCCTCTGTTACCAGGAGCAACATGACAACCCTTATATGAAATCTATTTTACTTGAACGAATACATCTCTGAATAAAACGCTTTGTAGTTTTTACCCAGTCCTGATTTGCGCATCAGGAATAGAATTACACCAAGGCAACAGCTAAGAGTGCAAACACTGACTGACACTTTTAATGAGATAGGTTCAGGCAGGAGCATTTAACGCTCCCAAGAAGAATGCAAAACAGTTTGTAATTTATCTGGTAATTAGTAGCATCACTCTACGATGCTGTATACAAACATAAAGAAATGACAGGCAGGCCACCGACCGGTGGATGTGAAGCGTGTCAATTTGTAAGTACTGAAGGTGTTGTACTACAGGCTGCCACACCAGCTGACAACAGTAGAAAGTCTAGGTGAAAAGGCAGAAACCAAATGGTCTGAATGCGTATAAGCAGCAGATGGGCGGCACGGTGGCACAGTGGTTAGCACTGCTGCCTCACAGTGCCAGGGACCCGGGTTCGATTCCCGGCTTGAGTCACTGTCTGTGTGGAGTTTGCACATTCTCCCCGTGTCTGTGTGGGTTTCCTCCGGGTGCTCCGGTTTCCTCCCAAAGACGTGTGGGTTAGATGGATTGGCCATACTACATTGCCCCTTAGTGTTAGGGGGACTAGCTAGGGTAAATGCATGGCGTTATGGGGTTGGGGCCTGGGTTAGGATTGCTATTGGTGCATACTTGATGGGCCGAATGGTCTCCTCCTGCACTGTAGCATTTTACAATTCTATATTAGTTAAGAGAGCGATTTTGGGCTGATGCTAACACGGAGTGCCCAGTGAGCAAAGAACAAAGAAAAGTACAACTCAGGAACAGGCCCTTTGGCCCTCCAAGCCCATGCCAATCACGATGCCCTAACTAAACTATAAAAAAAACTTCTGCCCTTACTCGTACTGTATCCCTCAATTCCCTCCCTATCCATGTACCTATCCAGATGCCTCTTAAGTGTTGTTAATGTGCCTGCTTCCACTAGCTCCTCTGGCAGCGCTGTCCAGGCACCCACCACTCTGTGTGAAAAACGTCCCCTGCACATCTCCCTTAATCTTTCTCCTTCTCACCTTGAACCTGTGCCCCCTTCTAATTGACACTTCCACCCTGGGAAAAAGCCTCTGACTATCCACCCTGTCGATGCCTCTCATAATTTTGTAGGTCTCTATCAGACTTCCCCGCAGCCTCTGCCTTTCCAGTGAAAACAATCCTAGTTTATTCAACCTCTCCTCATAGTCAACGCCCTCGAGACCAGGCAACATCCTGGTGAACCTTCTTTGCACTCTCTCCAAAGCATTCTCTCCTGCTCCAAAGCAGAATTGGGCCTCTCCTAAACTGACTCGTCTGCAAGTAGAAAGACAAAATAGGATGGTCGGAATTGCAAATGATCCTAAAGTGGGCCACAGGAAGCAGTTGAATCTGTTGAGGAATCTGGACAGAATTTGCCATTGGACAAAACAAGGCCAAATTAACATCAATAGTGTGAGGTGTTGCACATTGGAAGAGAAGTTGGAGGGTATACTTGTTACATATGGAAGACCTATCTTGTTTCCAATCAGATTCTACAAGGGAAACTTCTTTTTTATTTATTCATGGGACATGGGCATCGCTGGCTGGCCAGCATTTATTGTCCATTCCTAGTTGCTCCTGGAGGGTAGTTGAGAATCACCCACATTGCTGTGGCTCTGGAGTCACATGTCGGCCAGACCAGGTAAGAATGGCAGATTTCCTTCCCTAAAGGCCATTAGTGAACCAGATGGGTTTTTCTGACAATCGACAATGGTTTCATGGTCACCAGTAGATTCTTAATTCCAGATATTTTTATTGAATTCAAATTCCACCATCTGCCGTAGTGGGATTAGAACCCAGGTCCCCAGAATATTAGCTGAGTTTCTGGATTAATAGTCTAGTGATAATACCACTAGGCCATCGCCCATAAATTTCCACCCATTGAGGATGTGCTTCATTGTCGGAGGTGCCATCTTTCAGATATGATGTTAAACAGGGGTTCCTGCCTGTCTTCTTCACTTGATGTAAAAGATCCCATGATACTGTTCCTAGAAAAGCATGAGAGTCTCCCAAAGTCCCAGCCAATAATTACCCCTTAACCAACAGTGCTCAAAACAGATTATCTGGTCATTGATCTCACTGCTGTTTGTGTAATCGTGCTGAACAAGCACAATTTGACTTTAATATTTCTTGTTATGCCGCAGTAAAAGGTCAAAACATAAATTTGATTTCCTCAGTATGGATAGCACACTATACGGGAGTAACATGTTCAAAGGAAAATACAATTTGCCCCTGAGATAAAAGCTTTAAAGTATATTTATTAGTGTCACAATTAGGCTTACATTAACACTACAATGAAGTTACTGTGAAAATCGCCTATTTTTCACACTCTAGCGCTTGTTCAGTAACTGTGGGAGAAATTAGCACAATCCATGCACCTAACTCGCACATCTTTCGGACAGTGGGAGGAAACCGGAGCACCCGGTAGAAACCCACCCAGGCACGGGAGAACGTGCACACTCCGCTCAGATAGTAACCCAAGGGAATCGAACCCGGGTCCCTGGCGCTGTGAAGCGGCAGTGCCAATCACTGTGCCACCGTGCAGTATTCAGAAATGTCTTTTAAAATTCAGCACAATTTGAAAGATAGCAGAGGATTCACAGAGAGCACTTATTTTGGGGCCAAATCAAATAAACTAAATCAACAAATTGAGGGACAAATCAAGAAGGGGAGCCCCCAAAAAGAAGGGAACCACCCAAAACAAAAGACAAAGCATAAAGGAAACTTAAAGCATCAAACCAAGATGTGATTAAAGGGGTCAATAATACACCCCAGCTCCTGCGGGGCCCAACGGGCACGGAAACTTGCTCATTTAAACTTGCGCAATGCACTAAATGAGGAGCTATGTGAGTCAGTGCAGTGTATAACTTGTACCCTGCCATCTCAGTTCAGTTAAACATAAGACCATAACACAGGAGCAAAATTAGGCCACTCGGCCCATCGAGTTTGCTCCGCCATTCATTCATGGCTGATTTTTTTCTCATCCCCATTCTCTTGCCTTTTCCCCATAACCCCTGACCCCCTTATTAATCAAGAACCTATCTATCTCTGTCTTAAAGGCACTCAATGACCTGGCCTCCACAGCCTTCTGCGGCAAAGAGTTTCACCGATTCACTCTCTGGCTGAAGAAATTCCTCCTCATCTCTGTTTTAAAGGATCATCCCTTTAGCCTGAGATTGTGCTCTCTGGTTCTAGTTTTTTCTACTAGTGGAAACATCCTCTCCACTTCCACTCTATCCAGGCCTCGCAGTATCCTGTAAGTTTCAATAAGATTCCCCCCTCATCCTTCTAAACTCCAATGAGTACAGACCCAGAGTCCTCAACCGTTCCTCATACTACAAGCTCTTCACTCCAGGGATCATTCTTGTGAACCTCCTCTGGAGCTTTTCTAAGGCCAGCACATCCTTCCTTAGATATGGGGCCCAAAACTGCTCATAATACTCCAAATGGGGTCTGACCAGAGCCTTATACAGCCTCAGAAGTACATCCCTGCTCTTGAATTCTAGTCCTCGCAACATGGCACGAAGATGTGGCTTCTCAGGATGTATTTGACAGCATTTGGAGCCCTTTTTTCTGAAAGTAACTGTGGAGAAATAGTAAGGAAAAGAAAATCCCCCCTCTACAAATATAATGCAGATTTGAAATATTGACGATATTAGTGTTTTACAGTTCTATCACCTAGTCCCCCTCAATCTGTGTGGTAACAGCAAGCAACGAGAAATAGGAAGTAAGACAATCTGTTGAGACTGGAAAGAAATTACCGTGAAACCTATAGTTAATCAATCGTCTGCTACACAGTGTTAAATAGCAAAATGTACTGTGAACTTTGGTCTTTCTGTTACGTATGTGGTATTCTCACAGGTTGCATGTTGATGGGCTCCCCGAGGGACAGCATTATTTCTGATTCACTTTCCTTCAACATCATTAGAAACATATCTGTCTGCAAAACACACATGGAGCAATTTTATCTTTCGAAGCTTCTAATTAGGAAGTAAGTTTAATTACCAGCTATGTTTCTGAGAAAGAAAACAGGGTGCGATTGGGAGCCCAGGGTATAACTTCTAATCAGGTTGTGTGAGTTGGTAATAGGCTGGAGCTGCCTTCTGGGGGTAACCACCCTACACCTCCTGGCCCCCCCGCCACATAGATAATCATTAGACATTTCTTTGGTCACACCCTGCCGAGTTGTACCTGAAAATCACAAACAAAGCCATAACACACAGACTTGGATATTTAATAAACCTCCCACTGGACAAGGTGGGCCACTTTTCTCTACACAGCAGAAGACTGAGGGGTACAAAGAACAAACAACAGTACAGCACAGGAACAGGCCCTTCGGTCCTCCAAGCCTGCGCCAATCATGATGCCCTAACTAAACTAAAACCATATGTACTTATTGAGTCCGTATCCTTCCATTCCCATCCTATTCATGTATTCATCTAGTTGCCCCTTAAATGCCGCTATCGTACCTGTTCCTACCACCTCCCCGGGCAATGCATTCCAGATATTCATCACCCTCTGTGCAAAACACTTGCCTCGCACATCTCCTCTAAACTTTTCCCCACGCACTTTAAACCTATGTCCCCTAGTACTTGACTTTTCTACCCTAGGAAAGAGCATCTGACTATCCACTCTGTCCATGCCACTCATAATCTTGTGAACCTCTATCAGGTCACCCCTCAACCTCTGTCATTCCAGTGAGAACAAACCGACTTATCCAACCTCTCCTCATAGCTAATATCCTCCAGACCAGGCAACATCCTGGTAAACCTCTTCTGTACTTTTTCCAAAGCATCCACATCTTTCTGGTAGTGTGGTGACCAGAATTGTACACAATATTCTAAATGAGGCCTAACTAAGGTTCCGTACAGCTGCAGCATGACCTGCAAATTTTTATACTCAATGCCCCGACCGATGAAGGCAAGCATGTATGCCTTCTTGACTACCTTATCCACTTGAGTTGCCACTTTCAGTGATCGGTGGACGTGTACGCCCAGATCTCTCTGCCTGTCAATACTCCTAAGTGTTCTACCATTTACTGTATAATTCCTACATGCATTAGACCTTCCAAAATGCATTACCTCACATTTGTCTGGATTAAACTCCATCTGCCATTTCTTTGCCCAAGTCTCCAACTGGTCTATATCTTGCTGTATCCTCTGACAATACTTTTCACTATGCATAATTCCACCAATTTTTGTGTCGTCTGCGAACTTACTAATCAGACCAGCTACATTTTCCTCCAAATCATTTATATATACTACGAACAACAAAGGTCCCTGAACTGATCTCTGTGGAACACCACTAGTCACAGCCTTCCATTCAGAAAAGCGCCCCTCTACTGCTACCCTTTGTCTTCTGACAGAAGATTATGAAATGGCTTCATAGGGTATAGAATCATAGAATCCCTACAGTGCAGAAGGGGGCTTTTCGGCCCATTGAGTCTGCACCAACAACAATCCCCCAGTAACCCCATGTATTTACCCTGCTAATCCTTCTGACAATTTATCATAACTAGCACATCTCTGGAGTGTGGGAGGAAACCAGAGCGCCCAGAGGAAACTCATGCAGGCACCGGGGGAACATGCAAAATTCACACAGTCACCCAAGGCTGGAATTGAACCCGGGTCTCTGGCGCTGTGCGGCAGTAGTGCTAACCACTGTGCTACTGTACCATCCTAGATGCAGAGAAGAGACAAAAACAAGGGACAATAAATATAAATAATCATGAATAAATCCAACGGTGAAACCCCTGCCCCAGAAAGTGATGAGAATGTGGAACTCACTACACAGAGGAATAGGTGAGCTCAGATGCATTGAAGGGGAAGCTGGATAAAGGCATGAAGGAGAAAGGAATGAAAGATGTGCTGATGGGGTGAGATGGCGAGGTAGGAAGTGACTTGTGTGGTGCATAAACATGAACCAGTTTGAACAGACGGCCTGTTTCTGCGCTGTACATTTTGTGTAACTCTATGGAAACGGGTGATTGGTCTATTAGCACAGCTGAAAATTGCAGCAGGGGAACCCGACAATTCAACGCTGCAGCACAAGTGTTTCCCCATGATTTTAAACTGCTGGCTACCTGCATTGTGGGTGGGAAATAAATGCAAGTTGCTGCTTTAAAACTCTTTGGGAGGAGTCCTCCACTCTGGGATAGGTCCTGTGCGAGCAGCGGGAACCGAGATTAGTTCCCTCCACTGTGGCTGGTTTCCTCCCACAGTCCAAAGATGTGCAGGTTAGGCGGACTGGCTATGCTCAATTGCCCCTTAGGCCGGAATTTTACAGTCCCGTCTGCCACAGGAATCAGAGTGAGCGAGGGATGGACCATGGAAAGGTCCACTGACCTCAGGCAGGATTTTCTGCTTTTGGGGCGAGTGAGGCTGGAAAATCTGCCCTTAGACTGAAGTTTTACCACCACATCCATCCTGGAATTGGGGCGGGTGTGGCTTACAGAATGGAATTCTCCGTTGGCCTTGAACGGGATTTTACGAGCCTCGCCTGAGCAAGGTCAGAAAATATCGGCCTTGGTGTCCAAAGGTGTGTGGGTTAGGTGGATTGGCCATGATAAATGCACGGGGTTACAGATATGGGGCGGAGGAGAGGGCCTGGGTGGGATGCTGTTTCGGAGAGTCGGTGCAGACTCGAAGGGCCAAATGGTCTCTTTCTGCACTGTAGGGATTCCATGTGTTCCTTCTCAGTGAAAATGAAAGCATATGAGATACCTCACTCACCACATCACACTGTACACAAGTAATATGCCTAAGAATGGCAAGACCTTCATTTTATTAATCTGTTTCATTTGCACTCTGTGCTAACATCAACAAGTCTACTCATAGCAGCTCCTTCATCGTTTAGCCTTTACTATTTCAAGCTCCGATGACTAATAATAGCATTTTTCTTTAAATCAAGTGACACTACCTGTCTCTGGAGAGACACCCTCATACTTTGAAAGCTTAGACCATTGGAAAATAGATAAATGAACTCATGAGACTTTGCATGCATGAGGGGTCACTGAGAATGATTTGCTTCTTTTGTGACCATCGCTGCATAACAGTTATCACTGCCCAATATCCCTAGGGTTAGTTTCTGCTTTCTTTCTCAGTAGATATAATCTTCCTGAAATGTTCAGAACTTCGGGCTCCTATTCTATTAGTTTACACATCAAATAGGATGGTACAAAATATTTTGAACAGCAACTGAGTCTGTTTTATTCAAGTTCTTTAGTATTGTAATTATTGCGTCAAAGGGAAGAAATACAAAGGTGCACATTTGTAACTTTATTAATTAGCCTAATCAGCCAATGATAAATGCATTGAAACAAGGAATCACCATCAAATTTCCTTGCTATTTCAGTAATTAAAACTTCACTGTTATTTAACATATAGACTGTAGCAAATTGTTTAATAATGCATTTATGCTCTGAGTATTCTAAATAAAGAAGAATCCAAGATGGCACCAAAGCGAGGTGACTTCTTGCAAGCTGTGCCCAGCATTCCTTCTATCTTTTACTCTCATTCTATGTTTCTAAAACTTCATTCTAACTCTTTTAAACTCTCTAAATATTATACTTTGGGAGTACATCAACATTAACATTTGCACACACAGAAAATCTAAATATCAATAGCACAGATTTCCTGCCAAAATAACAGTGAATTGAATTTATATGTAAATTTCACACCAATGACAAGCAAGGAGCAGATGGGCAGCTAAACGTAGAGATCCAAAGGTTACTGTCCGAGTTGCACCATTCCACCATTAGTTTTGCAAAAATGGCATCTCGCTATCATCAATGAAATGCAAAGTGATAAATGTTCATTAATTACCTCCAATCAACATCTCGGGCACTGAGAATCACTGTGGAATCTCATTCCTTCAGGTTTTAATTGTTGTTGCAGATTTTGAAAATGTATTTTTGAAATGATTACTTTTTACTTACTTTTCCTCTACTCTTTTTTCTCCCCCCTTAACCCAACTTTTCTTTCCTTCTTTATTTCTCTTCTTGTAGCTGACTGACATTGAATTTACCTGCTCTACTTCGCACTTCCTTCTTAGTCCTTGCACTTTCATTTTCCCAATCCTTCAAACTGATAGTTAAGGAAATACATGGGGAGGCGATGGCCTAGTGTTATTATCGCTAGACTATTAATCCAGAAAGTCAGCTAATGTTCTGGGGACTCCGGTTCGAATCCCGCCACGGCAGATGGTGGAACTTGAATTCAATTAAAAATATTGGTAATTAAAAATCTACTGACAACCATGAAACAATTGTTGGGAAAACCCATCTGGTTCGCTAACATTCTTTAGTGAAGGAAATTTGCTCTCCTTATCTGGTCTGACCTACACATGACTCCAGAGCCGCAATGTGGTTGACTCTAAACTACCCTCTGAAATGGCATAGCAAGCCACTCAGTTGCATCAGCGATTCAAGAAGGCGGCTCACCACCACCTTCTCAAGGGCAACTAGGGATGGGCAATAAATGCTGGCCAACCAGCGATGCCCATGTCCCACAAATGAATTTTAAAAAATAGTCCTATTCACTCAGCAACCCCCCCCCCCCCTCCCCCCATCCACCCACAACCATTGTGCCATTATCAGCTCACACTTGTAGCAACTTAGCCACACAAAAAAACTAAAATTCCTAAATATGCACGGACAAGTCTAACTTAATGGCAGACACTGTTTGGTAGCTTGCTACATCAAAGCCCACTGCTTCACTGTAAATCAATCAAAAAACCTACAAGAATATTTCAGTGTACAAATACATAATAAAAAATGTACGACTGAACTCTTAAAAGAACATCACAGGCTTGGATGCTCTGAACACAAATTATTCGACCTGTATTTTTGTGTTTTCTTCATTCCCCTTTGCTTTCAGAATTCTTGCCTGGCTGCATAACTTTGCAACACATAATCTGCAGCTAAAAAAATGAGGCTACGCAGCTAGCATTCAACAGGCTCATTTCATTGAATCATTACAGGACAGAAGGAGGCCATGTGGTCCATCATGTCCATGCCAGCCTTTTTAAATGGATATAATAATTAATTAAGGTCTCATGCTGAATTTTGCCATTTTCAGTAAGAAGTGTGCCGAGCATCTAAAATAGACTCATGAGAAACCTGGGACTTACCCTGTTTCAGTGTTCCTTTTAAAAAGGGAGAGCAGTTTCAATCACAAGTAACTGACCTTACCCTGTACTCCTAAGATCATGGTGTGCTACATTTTATTTCATGGCTTAATTGGTTTTGAAGCGAAATTCTATTTCTTGCACTTTCAACATGCCTTTCCTTCATTATCCGAGGATGCAACTGTCACAATTTCAATCGGACCGTACAAAGCAATGAGGACGGCAATTTGTCTCAGGGTTCTGAACGTGCTGCATGATTTACATGAGGAAGAGATATTTATTTAGAATGGAAAAATGTAATTGGATCCAAGGCGTTTAATCTTCACCCATTGCTAGCCTGAGACCCCCGTTTACAGACCACCCCATAAAGAGCTGGGTGAGGAAGAGGTGACCCAGGATCGCTGTCCCTACTTCACCATCAGCTGCTGCACAATTGTACCATCTACCAGGACACCTCTAATCAACAGAATGATTACCACTGCACATCACCAGATTCATGCAATGTAACCCAAAGGGCATTTGCCACATAAGACACCTGCAGTGTACACATGTATCAAGTACAGTAAGTACAAGTACTGGGCTTGCAAGGAGCATCACATTCATTGCTTGTCCGGGCACAGAGGCTGTGTTCACTCAAAGGCATTGCCAATGGGATCTATGCGCGTATCTGGGTTCTGGTGGCTAAAGGAATTAAGGGGTATGGAGGGAAAGCAGGAGTGGGATATTGAAAGCGCATGATCAGCCATGATCATATTGAATGATGGTGCAGACTCAAAGGGCCAAATGGCCTACTTCTGCACCTATTTTCTATGTTTCTATGTTTCTTCATTGCAACTTTATGGTATAAACAAACACAAAGGTTTGCACTCAATGAGTTCTCAGGTGGTAAGATAGGGCGAGAGATTGAAGATTGGGTTTGCGCCCAATTTCTTGCTGGCCCCGTTCTGCCAGTGAAATCAGCCTCGCACACGGAAATGGCTCAAGGATGATTTAAATATTAATGACATGCTTAGCATGTCATTAACGAGCCCCATACTCAATAGTCCGGGCTCACTTAGCTTAATCCCCTCATCGGTCGAGGTCCTCACCGGTGAGGATCACAGATGATCCCCACCAACGGGGACCAGGTGTGATGGCCTCGCCAGGGGGATCGGAAGCCATTGAAGCCCACCGGGTGATCTGGGGCAGGGCCGGGTAGTGCACAGGGTGCAGTGCCAACCTGGCACCCTGGCAGTGCTGCTCTGGCATCCTGGCACTGCCAGCCTGGCACCCTGGCACAATCGGATGTGGGTGGTCACGCCTTCATTTGCATCCCAAAAACAGGATGCATCATGCCAGCCTCCGGCAGGTTTCTCAATCTGGCATGTCGGGCATAATCCAATGGGAAATTCACGCCAACAGAAACCCAATTTTTGGGCATCTCTCCAAACTCTTCCTCCACCCAACCCAACCCCTGAATCTGCTGGCACGATCATCGGAGAATTCTGCCTTACCATTTGTCTGTCCAAATATAGAATGTTAAGTATGTACAGCATTCAATAGGCTGGTCATTGGTGACGTTACCCTGGGAACAGCATCATCAAGCAAAATCACTTTTTGTAAACAGGATTATTGATTTTGTATGCAATAAACTCCTGATAAATGGTCCTGCGTGATAGATGATTCACTCAGGCAGAACAGACCATCAAAAGACATTTGGCTTGGTAGCTGCCTGCATGAATAGTGAACATCAAAGATGCATGGAATTTACACAATGGCCAAGTTACAGATAATCATCAGTCACGGGTTTCCTGCAATTCAGCTGCAAGTTAAAACAGGAAATGGGAGCCAGTTCCAGTCACAGAATGTTGGCCCAGGATTTGCAGAAAAAAAAGTGTTAATTTTTCAAATTTGACAGCAATTTGTGATGAGAGAAAGATAACACACTCGATGAAAATCAAGCTGCTGAATGATTTGCATCACTCTGCCGTGAGATTAACGAAAATGGCATCTCATCCTTATTCTCGCCGTGAATTTCATGAACTTGCTCTTAATTGCCCATTAACCTGCTACAGAAAATATTTTAACAACATGATAACTGTTAATGATTGCCAATCGACCATTGTCCAGAAAATGAATAATTAAAAATGTGGTATCTCATTCCTTTAGCTTGTGAATTGTTGTTCGAGATTTTTTTAATGTTAGTTTTTTTTCTCTTCCTGTTTCTTTTCTGCCTTTTTTTCCACCTCTCTTGGAATCCTTTCCCTCTCTTAAGTAGTCTTTTGGCATTTGATCTGACATTGAATTCACCCACTGTAATTCACCCTCCTTCAAGGTTATAGGAACATAGGAGGAGGAGTAGGCCATTCAACCCCTCAAACCTGTTCCAGCATTCAATTAGATCATGGGCAGCTTGGTGACATAACGCCATAAACCTACTTTTGTACCGTATCCCTCATTATTTCTTGGATAACAAAAATCTATCAAACTCAAATTTAAAACTGACAATTGATCTAGCATTATTCATTTATTTATTAGTGTCACAAGTAGGCTTACATTAACACTGCAATGAAGTTACTGTGAAATTCCCCTAGTCGCCACACTCCGGCGCCTGTTCAGGTACACCGAGGGAGAATTTAGCATGGCCAACGTATCTAACCAGCACGTCTTTCGCACTGTGGGAGGAAACTGGAGCACCCGGAGGAAACCCATGCATACACGGGGAGAATGTGCACACAGACAGTCACCCAAGCCGGGAATTGAACCTGGGTCCCTGGTGCTGCGAGGCAGCAATGCTAACCACCGTGCCGCCCGATTAAATCTAAATTTAATCTAAAACATTAATTGCCGCTTGTGGATAAGATCCAAACTTCCACTACCCTCTATGTGTAGAAGTGTTTCCTCATTTCACCCATGAAAGACTTGGATCTAATTTCTAGACTATACCTGTCCAACCCATCTCCTCAGCCTATGGAAATAGTTTCTCTTTATCCTTTCTCTGTTTCCAAATCTTTAAATCTCAATGATCAAGAAGATACACACTCTCTCTAATTATTCACCAAGTTCACAGATGCCCTGTTGCCTCAATTGCACCTTTATCAGCTCACACTTGCAGCAACTTCATGGAAAAAAGACAATTGGACTAAAGGAAGCAGCTGTAGCAATGTTGGCAGCACTCCTGCCTCTGAACTGCAAGGTTGTGAGTTCAAATCCCATTCCAGGAATTGGGATCAGAATCAAAGCTGACATTCTGGAAAAAAATTGAGGGAGCGTAGAACTGACAGAGGTGCCATCTTTCAGAGGCCTAGCACCTGTTCTCTCGCGCTACCCTGAAGAGGAGCAGGGGAGTTATCCCTGGAGTCCTGGAAAATATTTAGGGTGGCACAATAGTTAGCACTGCTGCCTCACAGCACCAGGGACCTGGGTTCAATTCCAACCCTGGGTGACTGCCTGTGTGGAGTTTGCACATTCTCCCTGTGTCTGTCTGTGTGGGTTTCCTCCAGGTGCTCCAGTTTCCTCCCACGGTCCAAAGATGTGCGGGTTAGGTTGATTGGTCATGCTAAATTGACCCTTTGTGCCAGGAGGATTAGCAGGGTAAATATGTGGGGTAACGGGGATATGGCCTGGGTGGGATTATTGCCTGTGCAGGCTCGATGAGCCAAATGGCCTCCTTCTGCTCTGTAGGTATCACATGATTCTTTGAAAAAGCCTAACAGGATAGCCATTCCAACAAATGTTGGAGCAACCCTGAGCTTTCCTTGAATTCTAATAATGCTGCAAAAGTTTCATTGCTTTTCAGATCTTCATCTTGTTACAAGCGCCATGAGAAAATGAGATTCATATCCCGAATGTCACAAGTTGTGAACTATCTCCATGTAACAACTGATGCATTTTGACACAACACTCCTCTGGCACTATTTAATGTGCCATAGATTTCTCCACTTTATGCCTCTCAAACAACATCACCAAAATAGATTATATGGCAATGTATATCAATGCTGCCTATGGGATCTTACTGTGTCATATTTACCAACATTGTGAAATGATACAAAATTATTTCATCAACTTTGAAGTAGGGTGTGACATCCCAAGGATGTGATGGGCACTATATAAATGCAAGTTATTTCATAATTTAAGATTTTATAGACTCTGGCATCAGATCATATATGACCTTTGCATGGTCCGCCCCTCGCCATGCAAGGGCGGGAAAACTTCCCCCAAAGAATTATATATATTAGTCATCTATTTCTAAAGCAGCAGATGCTTTTTTTACTCAGCTGGGTGGTTAGCATTGCTGCCTCACAGCTCCAGGGATGCAGGTTTGATTCTGGCCTTGGGTGACCATCTGTGTGGGGTTTGCACATTCTCTCCATATCTGTGTGGGTTTCCTCCGGGTGCTCCAATTTGCTCCCTCCCACAGTCCAAAGCTGTGCGGGTTAGATGGATTGGCCATGGGAAATGTGTGGTGTAACAGGAATAGGGAGGGAGAGAGAGCATGGGTAAGATATTCTGTCAGAGAGTTGGTGCAGACCCGAGAGGCTGAATGGCCTCTTCTGCACTGTAGGGATTCTATGAATGGTTAAACTAAGCACTAATATTGGAAATAAAGATGGTTGATCCAATATTGCAATATTTTATAGCATCATCCAAAGTCAAAATTAGCCCCAAATGTACTTTAACAATGGTTTGGTATCACACTCCACAGGCGTCCAGATCAACTAGCATAGATGATAGCCACAGCAGGATTTCACACCATTGCACTTGGAAATTGGGTTAGGACCAGGAAACACATTGTAGGAATAGAGTCAGAGAGTCATAGAGGTTTACAGCTGGAAACAAGCCCTTTGGCCCAGCTTGTCCATGCCGCCCTTTTTTAAAAACCCCTAAGCTAATCCCAATTGCCCGCATTTGGCCCATATCCCTCTATACCCATCGTACCCATGTAACTATCTAAATGCTTTTTAAAAGACAAAATTGTACCCGCCTCTACTACTACCTCTGGCAACTTGTTCCAGACACTCACCACCCTCTGTGTGAAAAAATTGCCCCTTTGGACACTTTTGTATCTCTCCCCTCTCACCTTAAACCTATGCCCTCTAGTTTTAGACTCCCCTACCTTTGGGAAAAGATATTGACTATCTAGCTGATCTATGCCCCTCATTATTTTATAGACCTCTAAAAGATCACCCCTCAGCCTCCTACGCTCCAGTGAAAAAAGTCCCAATCTATCCAGCCTCTCCTCATAACTCAATCCATCAAGTCCCGGTAGCATCCTAGTAAATCTTTTCTGCACTCTTTCTAGTTTAATAATATCCTTTCTATAATAGGGTGACCAGAACTGCACACAGTATTCCAAATGTGGCCTTACCAATGTCTTGTACAGCTTCAACAAGACATTCCAACTCCTGTATTCAACGTTCTGACCGATGAAACCAAGCATGCTGAATGCCTTCTTCACCACTCTGTCCACCTGTGACTCCACTTTCAAGGAGCTATGAACATGTATCCCTAGATCTCTTTGTTCTGTAACTCTCCCCAACGCCCTACCATATAGAAGAGATAATATATCAGCAGCATGGTGGTAAGTAATGCTACTTTTAACTGCGTGGGGATTTATGCAACTTTGCGCTGTGCTGAATATTTCTGACTGAACGATTTTTATCCCTGATATTTGCATAACCAACAATAATGAATGATTATCAAAGAGGGACATCTAGTGGGTAAGGCTAGCATTTCCAAATGCATACTTTTGCATAACAATTTGCATTGATGGCGGATGAAGCAAAGCCCTGCTATATTCATCTGGAGTAGATCGTTCAGCAAAGAGGAGATTGACTTCAATGTAATAGAAAATTGGGTTGCTGATTCACCATCACACCACCAGGGAATTTCAAAGAACAAAGAACAAAGAAAATGTTTCATAGTGCTCAGCAAAAGTCTATACCTGTGATAAGGAAGGACTGTAGAAAAAGAGATAATCAGCCATGGATATCTAAGGAAATAAAGGAGGGTATCAAATTGAAAGAAAATGCATACAAAGTGGTAAAGATTAGTGGGAACCTAGAGGATTGGGAAATCTTTAAAGGTCAGCAGAAAGCCACAAAAAAAGCTATAAAGAAAAGTAAGATGGATTATGAGAGTAAACTAGCTCAGAATATAAAAACAGATAGCAAAAGTTTCCACAAATATATAAAACAAAAAAGAGTGGCTAAAGTAAACATTAGTCCTTTAGAGGATGAGAAGGTGGATGTAATAACTGGAAATGAGAAAGTGGCTGAGGCATTGAACAGGTATTTTGTGTCGGTCTTCACAGTGGAAGACACAAATAACATGCCAAAAATTGATGACAAGAAGGCTATGGCAGGTGAGGACCTAGAAACTATCATTATCACGAAAGAGGTAGTGTTGGGCAAGCTAATGGGGCTAAAGGTAGACAAGTCTCCTAGCCCTGATGGAATGCATGCCAAGGTACTAAAAGAGATGGCGGGGAAATAGCAAATGCACTGGTGGTAATTTACCAAAATTCGCTGGACTCTGGGGTGGTTCCCGCAGATTGGAAAAGGAGGTAGACAAAAGGCGGGTAACCATAGGCCGGTTAACTTAACTTCTGTAGTAGGGAAAATGCTTGAATCTATCATCAAGGAAGAAATAGCGAGATACCTGGATATAAATTGTCCCATTGGTAAGACGCAGCGTGGGTTCATGAAGGGCAGTCATGTTTGAATAATTTGGTGGAATTTTTTGAGAACATTACGCAGTGGAAATGGGGAACCTGTGGATGTGGTGTATCTGGATTTTCAGAAGGCATTTGACAATGTGACGCACCAAAGATTGCTGCATAAGATAAAGCTGCACTGTGTTACGTGTAATGCATTAGCATGGAGAGAGGATTGGTTAACTAACAGAAAGCAAAGAGTCGGGGGGTAAATGGGTGTTTTTCTGGTTGGCGATCAGTGACTAGTGGTGTGCCTCCGGGATCAGTGTTGGGACCGCAATTGTTTACGATTTACATAGATGATTTGGAGTTGGGGACCAAATTCGCAGATGACACTAAGATGAGTGGCAGAGCAAAGTGTGCAGAGGTCAGTGAAAGTCTGCAAAGGGATATAGATAGTCTAAGTGAGTGGGCAAGGGTCTGGCAGATGGAGTACAATGTTGGTAAATGTGAGGTCATCCATTTTGGTAGGATTAACAGCAAAATGGACTATTATTTAAATGGTAAAAAATTGCAGTATGCTGCTGTGCAGAGGGACCTGGGTGTCCTTGTCCATGGAACACAAAAAGTTGGTTTGCAGGCGCAGCAGGTAATTAAGAAGGCAAATGGAATTTTGTCCTTCATTGCTAGAGGGATGGAGTTTAAAAACAGCAAGGTTATGTTGCAGCTGTATAAGGTGCTGGTGAGGCCATACCTGGAGTTCTGTGTACAGTTTTGATCCCCTTACTTGAAAGGGGATATACTGGCACTGGAGCGGGTACAGAGGAGATTCACTAGATTGATTCCGGAGTTGAAAGGGTTGGCTTATGAGGAGAGACTGAGTAGACAGGGGCTACACTCATTGGAATTCAGAAGAATGAGGGGAGATCTTATAGAAACATATAAGATTATGAAGGGAATAGATAAGATAGAAGCAGGGAGGTTGTTTCCACTGGCAGGTGAAACCAGAACAAGGGAGCATGGCCTCAAAATAAGGGAGAGCAGATTTAGGACTGAGTTGAGGAGGAACGTCTTCACACAAAGGGCTGTGAATCTGTGGAATTTCCTGCCCAGCAGTTGAGGCTACCTCATTGAATGTTTTTAAGGCAAGGATAGATACATTTTTGAACAGTAAAGGAATTAAGGGTTATAGTGAGCGGGCGGGTAAGTGGAGCTGAGTCCACAAAAAGATCAGCCATGATCTTATTCAATGGCGGAGCAGGCTCAAGGGGCCAGATGGCCTACTCCTGCTCCTAGTTCTTATGTACAGCACAGGAACAGGCCCTTCGGCCCTCCAGGCCTGCACTGACCATGCTGCCCAGCTGCCCAACTGACCTAAAACCCCCTACTCTTCTGGGGACCATATCCCTCTATTCCCAGCCTATTCATGTATTTGTCAAGATGCCCCTTAAAAGTCTCTATCGTGTCTGCTTCCACTACCTCCCACTGTTTCACTCCCAATTAATGAAAATACTGCATCTATCTCGTTTCAAAAAATAAAATGGAAAATAAAATGCACAAGTCAGGACATGACATTTTTTCTCACTCCAAATAAATAATCATATTGATACAATTAATTTATCTTGCCTTCTGCAGACATTACCAGGTTATTAATGCTTCAAACAAATCACCCAAATCAATGAAAAATCCTAAAATGGAATGCAAGAACCTGAATTTGTTTGCTTATTATTCTTTGCACTCTTGAGTCACTCAGAGTAGTGTAATCAATACCTAATAAATAAATGCTCTATACAACAAGATGCCCCCAGATTGAATTTTATATTTGTCTTAATTTGAAATTTTGCACACATCTCCCTCAAGTCAAAGTCAAACGGTTTAATTCAGAAACAGACAAAAAAGATATGCATGTATTAGCATTTTCAGATGAACTTTTAATTTAAAGAATAAAATCAATTGAGTGTAAATGGCTATATCTGTACTAGCTCATTCCATTTGGGGTCAAGCTCAAGAATGCTTTACTCCTATCAATTGAGTGTAAATGGCTATATCTGTACTTTTATATATCCACAAGACCAGGATTAAGGCCATCCCCATTTGCACTTATTCTATCATATTGGACATTCATTCATGTATGCTCTGCCTAAAGGCAGGTCCTTGGCTCAATGTCTGCTGGTGCTTCCTTCAGCTGCTTTCTTGGCAGATTTTGGTCTGTCTTGGTCTGTCATCGCCCCTCCACCCTCTAGGGGCCGGGTGAGGAGGCAAGTTCTGAGTCTACTTCACTTGGAATGGGAATTGTGTCCGTGCTGTTGATGATTGTTCTGAATTCAGCCAGCTGAGCTAACCTGCCCCCTCTCAAATTGGACATGATGGGCCAAATGGCCTCCTTGGTTATCCTAAATTGCTATGCTTTTATGATCACTTGGATATGCCCAGAGCTGCAGTGAAGAAATGTTCCTGGTAAACCAATACAGCTTTGTGAACTGTATAACAGCACTGATAAACAGTTCAGCTACAACTGCATGAGCTCCATTCTGATAATTAAATTAATATATTGAAATCAGATATTTAAAGCCACCAGAAAGATACGTTTTCAGAGTTAGTTAATGAAATCCCAATTTACAAAAATGTCTCCCAAGTTGATTTAGCTTCTGATTTCCCCCAACTAGAGATTTTTAAAATTTTTTATTATTTTCTTAAATTTAAAAGGCAATGCGCAGAGTGGACAGGGCAAGCCCCTAATTCATCTGGGTAGCACGGTGGCACAGTGGTTAGCACTGCTGCCTCACAGCGCCAGGGACCTGGGTTCGATTCCCGGCTTGGGTCACTATCTATGAGGAGTTTGCACGTTCTCCCCATGTCTGCGTGGGTTTCCTCCGGGTGCTCCGGTTTCCTCCCACAGTCCAAAGATGTGCGGGTCAGGTGGATTGGCCATGCTAAAATTGCCCCTTAGTATCAGGGGGACTAGCTAGGGTAAATGCATGGGGTTATGGGGATAGGGCCTGGATGGGATTGTGGTCGGTGCAGACTCGATGGGCTGAATGGCCTCCTTCTGCACTGTAGGGATTCTATGATTCTATGGATTATATGATCTCCATGCTTGCTCCAAAAACCAATTCAAATTCAACTTAAATCCAATTCTTGGTCTCCACAAGAGAGATATACAAGATCCAAGCTGCCAAGATAAAAGGCATTGCACACTCCTTGGGCCTGATCCAACACCTGATCTTAGCTAAAAGGCCGAGAATTTTAAAAAGAATTTACTCCATTCTTAAAGTTACAAAGGCAATGCTCAGAATGGACCAAGCAAACCCAAATAAATTCTTTGCATGTCCCAAAAACTAAAGTCCAATTGAATTCAATTCAAGGTCTCCATAAGAAAGACAAACATGATCCAAACTGACAAGGTAAGACATTGCGCCCCATCTTGGGCTTGATCTAATGTTTGATCTTAGCTGAAAAGCTGAGAAATGTTCTTCTGCCAGCAATTTTCTATGGAAACCTGAATGAAATGAGTTCTTCCCATGTCTCCATGCCTGTTTAGTAGGCCACACATTTAGCTTGCTATTCCGTGTTGACTTAATATTTTAAAAATCTTAATTCTCTGCATACTTCCTGTTTGCAATACTTCACTTCCTGTTGTGTTGTCTATGTCACACTTTTAAATCCCATTCTTTCCCCATTAACAAAATCCTACGTCAATATTTAATTTGGGTTTAGCCGATGTAAATTTGTCACACAATAATTGGACAATATGAACATTAGATGGCGTTTCATCACAATATCCCTCACAGAAACCTCGGCCCAAATTTTCACTGATGAGCCAGGTGTGCAGAGTTGGGAAATTTCCCGACTCACCAACCCTGACTCAGGAAAACTTAACAAAACACCCGGAATTTTGTTTCAGGAGGCACGGGGACGAGGGAGGGGCTGGGACAGGTGTGTGCTGGTGATTAAAAGTTTATTTTATTATTCTCACAAGTAGGCTTACATTAACACTGCAATGAAGTTATTGTGAAAATCCCCCAGTCGCCACACTCCGGTGCCTGTTCGGGACACTGAGGGAGAATTTAGCATGGCCAATGCACCTAACCAGCACGTCTTTCAGACTGTGGGAGGAAACCGGAGCACCCGGAGGAAACGCATGCAGACACGGGAAGAATGGATGCCAGCCCCAGAAACATAATGGAGGCAGCCACTGGGGCTGTCAAGTAGCGAGGTGGGCTGATTAAAAGGTCTGCCTCGGTGCTGTGGGATTTCATCCCAGCTGTAAATGAAGTAATTTGGCCCTCTGGCCCTCACCCCTTGAACCCCTTCACCCTCTCCCCACCTCCCACACACACACACACTACATGCTCAATTCATGCCAACTTTTACCACCTCATGTCTCCCTTATACCCTTCATGCAAAGCTATGCCTCTCTACCCACACTCCATGGCTGCTTATATCTCCTATACCAACTCATTGCCAACTCATGCCAACCCATGCCCCCACTCATGACTCTCCATGCCAACTCACCTAGTATCCACAATGGACAGACCTCTGGAACCATCCTGAGATGAAATAAAATAAAGTTCTAAGTACGTATTATAGACTTCATTATATTGTCTTCATTTTACATATATATATATATATATATATAATATGTACATATATATATTCATTTTCTGTTTCCACGATAATCAAGGCCTTGGCGTTCATCTGCCATTTCTTGCTGCTTCAGTGAAGTTTTGCTTCTAAATTTTACTTACAACTTTAAATGAATTCTATGCTTCTTTTTCAGCGTATTCATCATCGTGTCCTCCCCCCCTTCTTACATGTAAACTTCATCATTAAATCAGCTTCTTAACGATGCTTCCACAGAGGATGACTGTCATCACCCATGACAAACCCATTCATCTCAATGCAATCAAAGACTGGCCTCCAGCACACAGCTGCTTTTTTAATGCTATTTTATATTCATTCAGAAAGAATAGTGCGCACCCAATATCTACCACCCAGCTGACTATTTTCTCTCGAGAGTAATTAGGCATGGGTAGCAATGCTGGCCTTGTCACCAGCACTCACATCCCAGCAATTAATAAAACAAAACTTCCACCGTGATCCCAATCCTCAATATCTCACAGCCCCACTCAATGCTGAATCTGATCTACCACACTTGCTGTCTGGCACATTTGTTGTGTTTCCATCCCCATTTGCTGCCCTTGTCCATATGGCCTGCCCTGTTTCTGGTCAACCCCCAGTGCTCTCTGTGCCCTGTATCTGCCAACAGGTCCCTGACGTCATTCTCTAATGTCACTGCACTTGACTAAGAGCTGCTTATGGGCTAAGATCTGGGGTGCTGCTGCACAAGATAGGTTGCAAGTCCAGGAAGCTTCAATGGCTCGGGGCTGAAGCTCAGAGCAATGGAATGGGAGCTGAAGAGACAAAAGTGCAGCAATGAGAACTCACTGAGCTGAGAGATCAGGACAACAAATCCAGGGAGCTGGGCGCAAGCCCAGAGGGTGGGGTTGGAGGTCCAGGGAAGTGAACTGCTTCCCTCCTGACTCTTGAGGCACTCAGGCTTTCCCTCACCTTGTCACTCACTCCCTTTTCTCCTCCACCATTCAGTTTTTCATCCCTCAGTTCTTCATTCTGTTCTGATGAGAAGCTCTTGTCCTCCAACCAACGCAATTCTTCTGCTTTCCAAATTGCAATAGGTTTTCCAATTTATCTCGATACCACTCAAGTCAAAAAGTATTAAAAATAAGGACAGAAGATATGATTGTAAAATGCTGGCTGAATTACATGAATGCAAGAGGTCGAATTATGCTTTGCCCTTTAATCCCAGTTAACGTGACGACTACAGTTGTGCTTCATTCCTCATCCGCAACCTCATAGAAGATTAATTATGGAAAAAAGGAAAATATATAGAAAGCTTTTATGAAGTCGGAAAAAGCAAATGATATATTTCCCTGTAAGAATTCTGTTTATTCCATGCAGATTGTTTAGCATCATAGAATCCCGACAGTGCAGGAGGAAGCCATTTGGCCCACTGAGCCAGCACCAACAGCAATCCTACCCAGATACTTACACAGTCATAGAGGTTTACAGCATGGAAACAGGCCCTTCGACCCAACTTGTCCATGCCATCTTTTTTTTTTAACGACTGTGCTAGTCCCAATTCCCGCGTTTGGCCCATATCCCTCTATACCCATCTTACCCATGTAACTGTCTAAATGCTTTTTAAAAGACAAAATTGTACCCACCTCTACTACTACCTCTGGCAGCTTGTTTCAGACACTCACCACCCTCTGTGTGACAAAATTGCCCCTCTGGACCCTTTTGTATCTCTCCCCTCTCACCTTAAACCTATGCCCTCTAGTTTTAGACTCCCCTACCTTTGGGAAAAGATATTGACTATCTAGCTGATCTATGCCCCTCATTATCCCCCTCATTATGCTCCTCATATAAGGGCGGCACGGTAGCACAGTGGTTAGCACTGCTGCTTCACAGCTCCAGGGACCTGGGTTCGATTCCCGGCTTGGGTCACTGTCTGTGTGGAGTTTGCACATTCTCCTCGTGTCTGCGTGAGTTTCCTCCGGGTGCTCCGGTTTCCTCCCACAGTCCAAAGATGTGCGGGTTAGGTTGATTGGACAAGCTAAAATTGCCCCTTAGTGTCCTGGAATGCGTAGATTAGAGGGATTAGTGGGTAAAATATGTAGGGATATGGGGGTAGGGCCTGGGTGGGATTGTGGTCAGTGCAGACTCGATGGGCCGAATGGCCTCTTTCTGTACTGTAGGGTTTCTATGATTCTATGATTTTTTTGATAGACTTCTATAAGATCACCCCTAAGCCTCTCACACTCCAGGGAAAAAAATTCCAGTCTATCCAACCTCTCCTTATAACTCAAACCATCAAGTTCCGGTAGCATCCCAGTAAATCTTTTCTGCACTCTTTCGAGTTTAATAATACCCTTTCTATAATAGAATTGTACACAGTATTCCAAGCCTTACCAATGTCTTGTACAACTTCAACAAGACGTCTCAACTCCTTTATTCAATGTTCTAAGAACATAAGAAATAGGAGCAGGAGTAGGCCATCTAGCCCCTCAAGCCTGCTCCGCCATTCAATAAGATCATGGCTGATCTGATAGTGGGTTCAGTTCCACTTACCCGCCCGTTCCCCATAACCCTTAATTCCCTTAATGGTTAAAAACCTATCTATCTGTGACTTAAACACATTTAACGAGGTAGCCTCTACTGCTTCATTGGGCAGAGAATTCCAAAGATTCACTGCCCTCTGGGAGAAGAAGTTCCTCCTCAACTTTGTTCTAAATTGACTCCCCCGTATTTTGAGGCTATGTCCCCTAGTTCTTGTTTCCATTGTAAGTGGAAATAACTTCGCTGCTTCTACCCTGCCTAGCCCCTTCATTATCTTATATGTCTCTATAAGATTTCCCCTCAACCTTCTAAACTCCAATGAGTACAGGCCCAGTCTACTCAATCTCTCCTCATAAGCTAACCCCCTCATCTCCGGAATCAACCTGGTGAACCTTCTCTGTACCCCCTCCAAAGCTAATATATCCTTTCTTAAATAAGGGGACCAAAATTGTACACAGTACTCTAGGTGCGGCCTCACCAGTTCTGATGTGGAGATGCCGGCATTGGACTGGGGTAAACACAGTAAGAAGTCTCACAACACCAGGTTAAAGTCCAACAGATTTATTTGGTAGCACAAGCCACAAGCTTTCAAAGCGCTGCTCCTTCATCAGGTGAGTGGGAGTTCTGTTCACAAACAGGGCATGTAAATACACAAACTCAATTTACAAAATAGTGGTTGGAATGCGAGTCTTTACAGGTAATCAAGTCTTAAAGGTACAGACAACGTGAGTGGAGAGAGGGTTAAGCACAGGTTAAAGAGATGTGTATTGTCTCCAGCCAGGACAGTTAGTAAGATTTTGCAAGCCCAGGCAAGTTGTGGGGGTTACAGATAGTGTGACATGAACCCAAGATCCCGGTTGAGGCCGTCTTCATGTGTGTGGAACTTGGCTATCGGTTTCTGCTCAGCGATTCTGTGTTGTCGTGTGTCGTGAAGGCCGCCTTGGAGAACGCTTACCCAAAGATCAGAGGCTGAATGCCCGTGACTGCTGAAGTGTTCCCCAACAGGAAGAGAACACTGGTGATTGTCGAGCGGTGTTCATTCATCCGTTGTCGTAGTGTCTGCACGGTCTCCCCAATGTACCATGCCTCGGGACATCCTTTCCTGCAGCTTATCAGGTAGACAATGATGGCCAAGTTGCAAGAGTATGTACCGTGTACTTGGTGGATGGTGTTCTCATATGAGATGATGGCATCCGTGTCGATGATCCGGCACATCTTGCGGAGATTGCTGTGGCAGGGTTGTGTGGTGTCGTGGTCACTGTTCTCCTGAAGGCTGGGTAGTTTGCTGCGGACAATGGTCTGCTTGAGGTTGTGCGGTTGTTTGAAGGCAAGAAGTGGGGATGTGGGGATGGCCTTGGCGAGGTGTTCGTCTTCATCAATGACATGTTGAAGGCTCCGGAGGAGATGTCGTAACCTCTCCGCTCCGGGGAAGTACTGGACGACGAAGGGTACTCTGTCTGCCGTGTCCCGTGTTTGTCTTCTGAGGAGGTCGTTGCGGTTTTTCGCTGTGGCGCGTCGGAACTGTCGATCGATGAGTCGAGCGCCATATCCTGTTCTTATGAGGGTATCTTTCAGTGTCTGAAGGTGTCTGTTGTGATCCTCCTCATCTGAGCAGATCCTGTGTATACGGAGGGCTTGTCCGTAGGGGATGGCTTCTTTAACATATTTTGGGTGGAATCTGGAGAAGTGGAGCATTGTGAGGTTATCTGTGGGCTTGCGGTACAGTGAAATGCTGAGGTGACCGTCCTTGATGGAGATGTGTGTGTCCAAGAATGCAACCGATTGCGGAGAGTAGTCTGTGGTGAGTCTGATGATGGAATGGAACTTGTTGATGTCAGCATATAGTTGTTTCAGTGATTGTTCACCATGAGTCCAAAGGAACAAAATGTCATCGATGTATCTAGTGTATAGCATCGGTTGAAGTCCTGTGCGGTGAAGAGGTCTTGTTCAAACCTGTGCATGAAGATGTTGGCATATTGAGGTGTGAATTTGGTCCCCATGGTTGTTCCATCTGTCTGGATGAAGAATTGGTTGTTGAAGGTGAAGACATTGTGGTCCAGGATGAAGCGGATGAGTTGTAAAATTGCATCTGGGGATTGGCAGTTGTCAGCATTGAGTACTAAGGCAGTTGCAGCAATGCCATCGTCTTGGGGGATGCTGGTGTAGAGTGCCGAGACATCCATTGTGACGAGGAATGTTCTGACCAATGAAACCGACCATGCCGAATGCCTTCTTCACCACTTTGTCCACCTGTGACTCCACTTTCAAGGAGCTATGAACATGTACCCCTAGATCTCTTTGTTCTGTAACTCTCCCCAATGCCCTACCATTAACTGAGTAAGTCCTGCCCTGGTTCGATCTACCAAAATGCATCACCTCGCATTTATCTAAATTAAACTCCATCTGCCATTTGTCAGCCCACTGGCCCAATTGATCAAGATCCCGTTGCAATCCTAGATAACCTTTTTCACTGTCCACTCTGCCACCAATCTTGGTGTCATCTGCAAACTTACTAACCATGCCTCCTCAATTCTCATCCAAATCATTAATATAAATGACAAATAACATCAATCCCTGAGGCACACCACTGGTCAGAGGCCTCCAGTTTGAAAAACAACCCTCTTCAACCACCCTCTGTCTTCTGTCATCAAACCAATTTTGTATCCATTTGGCTACCTCACCCTGGATCCCATGAGATTTAATCTTATGCAACAACCTACCATGCGGTACCTTGTCAAAGGCCTTGCTAAAGCCCATGTAGACAACAACTTATCCCCCTAACCCCACGTATTTACCCTGCTAGTCCCCCTGACACTAAGGGGAAATTTAACATGGCCAATCCACCTAACCCACACATTTTTGGACTGGGGGAGGAAACCGGAGCACTCGGAGCAAACTCAAGCAGACACAGGGAGAACCTGCAAACACCACACAGTCACCCGAGGCCTGAATTGAACCCGGGTCCCTGGCGCTGTGAGGCAGCAGTGCTAACCACTGTGCCACCATGCCACCCATGATTATTTAAAACAATTTTTTTACTTTTTAAAAAAAAGCACTGAGTAACAATGTGTGTTGGAACAACCATAAGAACAAAGCGTGCTAAATGTGTTGAATTTTGTTTTGCATTTCAGCACCACAGACCTTAAACTCTCAGAAATATAAAGCAATGGAGGGTCACAGATCCAGCACTGAGTAAATCACTTCAGTGCAGTCAATCATTGAAGAAGCAGCATGAATTGGTTCCTGTCATGTATTTTAAGACAATTTGATATCACCAACTGCTAAAAATGGCACACATCGTCCAATTTGTTAGGGAAATTCTGACAGAGAAGAGCACCCCAAGGTTGTGACTGCGAATTGTTATCCCTTCAAAACAGTTCTTTCCTCCACTATCTCCGCACAGTGAAACCCTCAGAGTCTCATGTAGCAATCTGACAGTAATTACACCTACAAGCCGAACCACTTAGCTTTTGTTTCAATGTTTCCAGCTCAAATATTTACAAAGGATCAGACAAGCCTGACCTTGAAGCCAAAGAGAGAAAGATAGAAAGATGCAAAATGTCTCTTTTTTTTAAAAATGGGGAACATTTATTCGTGGCAGGGAGGAACGCATTTATTATTCATTCTCAGATAAAACAAGGTTGGGCGGTATTCACAAAAAGATTCCAAGTGTCAAAATCGCGTATAAACTGGAGTAAATCCTGCTGGTTTTTCAACGGGTGTTTCAAAATGAATCTCCCACACTCTGTGCATGAGCGTGAATCACGCTGACAATCAGTGGGCGGGGCCTATTCCCACTGAAGAGGCTGGCAGCATAGCGCTGAGCGGGCCACTGCGCAGCGCCAGGATCGGCGCATACGCAGTGGCCCCACACTGCCGGCCTCCTGATCGCTGGCCAGCCCCCGCCACGGTCCAATCGTTGGGCCCCCTGCACCCCCCAACCAGCCCCGCCCTCGGCCTGCCTCGATCTCCACCCCCCCCCCCCCCCACCGCCCCAATCTCCCGATCCCCCCCCCTCCACCGGCAGCACCGACGCCCCCTGAATCCCTGCCCCCTGCTCCCCCCCCCCTCCCCCCCGCTGGCGGGCCGACCCCCCCCCGCTTTCCCATCCCGATTCCTAGCCCTGATTGCTGGCCTCCCTCCCTCTGCTCGTGATCGCAGTGCAGAGTGGCAGCGGGACCCCCATCCCCACCGATCTCCCTCCAGGGCCCCCCAATAGGCCCCACCCCCCCCCATTTGGCCCCACCCCCTTAGCACTGTCCAATGCCTGGTGGGCAGTGCCGAGATGCCCCCTGGGCATTGGCACTTTGCTCCTTGGGCAGTGCCAGGGGGCACAGGCTGGCACTGCCAAGGTGGCAATGCCCATGCCCCCCCCCCCAGGGCCTGACTCTCTGGGGGTCCTCGATGGCTCCCCTTCACTCCAGCGGAGTTGGGTCACCAGCTCCCTGCAAGTGGGGAGCTATAGTAAACCCCGCTGGAGTGAACCATTCCTTGCGGGGGGTGGAGGGGGGGGGAGGTTTGCGTTCCTGGAGATTTCAGTCCTGGGCCCGCTAATGATATTTAAAAGAGATTTAAATGTGCATTTACATATTTTATACAGCTCAATGCCACAAATTAGCGCGGAGCTGACGGCACTGAAAATCCAGCTGCCGAGACACAGAGGCCGTGGCACCCAGCGGGGGGCCCACTACACAGCCTCCTCTTGAGCCCCCGGCCCGCTGCACTATTAAAGCAGCGCAGCAGGCTGGGAGAATCCCAGCTCTAACGGAAACTCCAGCCATATAAAAGATCAGGAATGGATGGCTGTGTGGGTGCAATACTCATTATTACAAGAACATGACCTGTTTACTTATCATTGTCTGTACTTGCGAATTGTAAAAAAAAAGAACATTCTACCTATAATGCCAACACTGAGGCTCAGAAAATAAAAAAAGGCCGCTATGTATTTCTGAGGATTCTGATTGTAAGACCACCCAAAATTGAACTTCATATAAATCTTATATCATAAACCTGCTGTGACTTTAAATCTATCGTGGTGTCCAGCATGCATTCAATATATTAATTATGAGGCCACCATTAATAACACAACAAGTCTGATTCTGTTTAATGCTACCACGCTGTAAATTTGCACTAGACCAGCTTGTTTCGATGTACCTCTGCAATGCAGCACAGACTGCTCTCATAATCTCTTTACTGCATTACCCTATGATGCCCAAGACTAATCTGCCTTTAGATTAGAGTATTCCATTCGGAATTGCCTTCCAAACATATAGGAGCAAGTCTATGCTACACTTATTCCAGCTCCCAAGTTATAGAGCAATATATGTAAGTTTATTTTTAGTAAGAAATAATAGTAAATTCACTGCACCGAATTAATGTGCTCTGCATGGCATCTGTGCTGTGAGGAGGAAGCCATTCGTGACGAAGGGTCATCTAGACTCGAACCATTGGCTCTATTCTCTCTCCACAGATGCTGTCAGACCTGCTGAGATTTTCCACCATTTTTCTGTTTTTGTTTCAGATTCCAGCATCCGCAGTATTTTGCGTTTATCTTACTCAAATCCAGTTGACTGAAACCTTGTTTAATGTTTACCATGCATTTTAATATGATTGTGACTTTCGATAATTACTAAAATATGTGTGCACTGACTTGTTAAACATCAGATCATTTCCTTGGCCTTTGATAACAAAATGAAGGCAACGTGTCGGGAAAAGAATTGATTTTCAAACAGCACATCAGCACTGGCACAAAGTTCACCAACATCAATGTCAGAAGGTGGACAGAAATTCAATTAAACTCATTAAACTTAATAAATAGGTAGATTGTAAGTACTTTCAGGTTTTTTAATGTATTTTTCATCTCTCGTGAATAAATTAGCATTCCAATCAGTGTGGAGTTCTCCAGAAAGGCTTTGGTATGCAGGCGTAAAGAACAGGTACATGGGAATAGGAATAAGCCATTTAACCCCTCGAGTCTATACCACCATTCAATGAGATCGGATTCATCTGTGACTAGACCTGCAAGACGTTTTGTTTCTACAATGTCTCCAAAATTTCTTTGCTTTCATGTGGAGCAAAGGGATTTCTTGAAATGTTATAGTTATAGTCTGGAAGATATATTCGAGTATGTCAATACCTCAGGCAAGAAATCCAAAATGGAGTTACGTGAATTTGAAAATGACCAGGATGGAAGATAAAATGGAATGCTTAAATGACAACCCTCTGTTCTGAGATAACTACTGCTTTGATATTTACAAAGGAATGTGATTTTTTCCAAATAAATTTCTGGGTGGGCGGCACAGCGGAAAGCAGTGGGAAGGGACGGCTTAGTGGTATTATTGTTAGACTATTAATCCAAGAACTCAGCTAATGTTCTGGGGACCCGGGTTTGAATCCCGCCACAGTAAATAGTGGAATTTGAAAGCAATAAAAAAACTATCTGGAATTAAGAATCTATTGATGGCCATGAAACCATTGTCGATTGTCGGAAAAACCCATCTGTTTCACTAATGTCCTTTTGGGGAGGAAGTCTGCTGTCCTTACCTGATTTGGCCCACATGTGGTTGACACTCAACTGCTCTCCAAGGGCAACTAGGAATGGACAGCAAATGTTGGCCAGCCAGCGACACCCATGTCCCACAAATGAGTAAAAAATAACACTGCTTCACAGTGCCAGGGATCCTAGTTCGGTTCCAACCTTGGGTGACAGTCTGTGTGGATTTTGCATGTTCTCCCCGTGTCTGCGCGGGTGTCCACCGGGTGCTCCGGTTTCCTCCCACTGTCCAAAGATGTGCAGATTGGGTAGATTGGCCATGCTAAATTGCCCCTTAGTGTCTCAAGATGTGTAGGTTCGGGGAACTGGCAGGGTAAATGCACAGGGGGTTATGGAGATGGGGCTGAGGGGTGGGTCTGGGTGGGATGCTCTGTCAGAGAGTTGGTGCAGGCTCAATGAGCCGAATGGCCTCCTTCTGCACTGTAGGAATTCTATGATTCTATGTATCGTGAATCTTAAAGGGGGAAAAGAGACACAAATAACTTAAATGGCCTGAATAGCCGGAATTTTCTGGCCCTGTCTACCAGTGAGTTCTTTCAGTCCTGCCAAAGTCAATGTACTTTTATTTGGCTCAACCTGTGGCTGTGCCAAAAACTTCCGGCCAATAAAATTTTGGTCTCTCTCACTTTAGTTTAAAAATGGGTGCTCCGGTTTCCTCACGGTCCAAAGATGTGGGGGTTAGATGGATTGGCCATGCTAAATTGCCCCTTAGTGTCAGGGGGTGCTAGCTAGTGTAAATGCATGGGGTTGTGGGGAGGGGGGGGCCAGGGTGGGATTGTGATCGGTGGAGACTCGATGGGCCGAATGGCCTCCTTCTGCACTGCAGGGATTCTATGATTCTATGAAGCATGTGGGGGGAGAAAGAAATAGAAGGATAAGGGGATGGGGTTGGAGGAAGAAAGGGTGGGAGATGGTCCGTTTTGGGAACAAACAGTGATCAGACCAGTTGGGATCAGTGGCCTGTTTCTGTGCTGTAGAATGTCTCTTAAAGAGAAAAGGCTTAAGAATTCCAGTTTACCAAACACTTGCCAAAGAAAGGTTGCCTTATTTTTTTTAAAGCAATACTCACCACCGAGATCAAGTCATCATCAGGAACTGGGAGCTTCTCAATTTCCAAATGCCGCTCATTGTTTGCTACAAAGTGAACACTTCGATCATTTGATACTCTCGGCAAAGTAGATTTGACAATCATGGCGGGATGAGGTCTGTTCCGGTTCATATACTCACTGAACGATGGCATGTTCACTGTGCTTCTCTGCATTTCTGTGACACTTAAGTCCACACCTTTATCTGTGCTTCGTATTTGATGATATATCATTACTGGTTTTCCACTGTCGGCTGACTTTCTCAGGCTTCTGGGCTTGAAGTGTTCATGATCTCCTGAAAAGGACCCTGAAGATAGAGCAATTGGAGGAAGATCAATTGCAATGTCTGCAAACTATTCAGCTGTTAACACAATGTAGATAAACATATCTTCATCCTTTGGAGCTAACCATAAACCCATAGCTGTTTATAACACAAAGTTTAGACGCGTGAGGAGGAGTAGCCACAGGGGGATGCTTTAATTGACAACATAGGGCAGCACAGTGGCACACTGGTTAGCACTGCTGCCTCACAGCGCCAGGGACCTGGGTTCGATTCCCGGCTTGGGTCACTGTCTTTGTGGAGTCTGCACGTTCTCCCCGTGTCTGCGTGGGTTTCCTCCGGGTGCTCCGGATTCCTCCCACAGTCCAAAAGACGTGCTGGTTAGATGGATTGGCCATTCTAAATTCTCCCTCAGTGTACCTGAACAGGCGTCAGAGTGTGGCGACTAGGAGATTCCCACATTGCGATGTTCATGTAAGCCCACTTGCAACACTAATACTTCAACTTATGGGCAAATATTTAAAAATTAGTTCGCCGGCACACAAGTACTCAAGCGATGGAATATGTTACGTCCATATCAAACATAAATATTGGTTAATACTATAATTATCCCATTGTGAATATTTTATGTATAGTTATTTTACTATCTTCTAGATAAGGAGACAAATATGCACTCAATTTTCCATTTGCATACTGAGTACCACTGCTGGTTTGCGCCCAGATTAGATTTCACTGTCCCCTTTCCTTTCCCCAAGGGGCCAGGGGCACTTTCCACAAGGGTGTGCCAGTGCATTCAAAGCTATAGCAAAGAAAAGTGGTAGGAATACCTAACTCTTCTCCCTTGGTTTATGGAATGTATTCCAAGTGGGCAAAAGAAACAAGTGAGATTATATTGTTTAAATGACGTAGGAATAGTAAACAGATGTCACAGCAAACTAATTTTCAGGCTTTGCATTCGCTCTACGCAGGGTGGATTCAGAAAGAATGTTCCCGATGGTGTGGGAGTCCAGCACTAGGGGGTCACAGTTAGAGGATAAGGGGTAAATCTGTTAGGACTGAGGTGGGGAGAAATTTCTTCACCCAGAGAGTGGAACTCACTACCACAGAAAGTAGTCGAAGCCAAAACGTTGTGTGATTTCCAGAAAAGTTAGATATAGCTCTTGGGGCTAATGGGATCAAGGGATATTGGGGGGAAGGTAGGATTGGGATACTGAATTTGGTGATCAGTCATGATCAAAATGAATGGTGAAGCAGGTTCAATGGGCCGAATGGCCTACTCTAGTTTCTATTTTTCTATGTTTCCATGTTTCCAAATTTATGCTACTGACTATTCTGTGTGGTTCGCTGTTACAGATGTTTAAAGAACAAGCAGGAAGATTTATTTGAGGTCGCTTCTGGCTTATTTTTTCCTAACTCGTTTCTTTGTATTTTCATTCTATTGGCAGTGAAGTTCTCAAAAGCCTAGCGTGGTGCTGCATTAAAGGAGGAATGCCAGAGTGATCACCATAGGTAATTGTACCTGCCGCTCACAGACTGGCACAACCAGTAATTGTACCATTCAAATCCTGCACCCATCCACTTCCAGACATGTTTCAACACAGACACATGGAGGGTGATATCATAGAATGGTACAGAATTCAACCATCTTTCTAAATACCTCACTTAAACTGATGTCCACTTTGGAGTATCAAAGAAAGGGTTGAGTAGTGGGCTGCTCCATGATTTGCATGCAACCTGATGCCTACACCTTAAGCTTCCTTCCCGTTAATCCTTGCCCAACATTTCACCATCTGTTCCTGTAATTGTGGCAAAGACTTTTGGTTGAAATGCCTGTCATGTCTTTCCAAAGACTCTCAGGATTTCTGTCAGCCCAGTCTGCAAGTTACGTCAGGAGGCATGGTGGCACAGTAGTTAGCACTGCTGCCTCACAGCGCCAGGGACCTGGGTTCAATTCCCACCTTGGGTCACTGCCTGCGTAGAGTTTGCACATTCTCCCCGTGTCTGCGTGGGTTTCCTGCAATTTCGTCCCACAGTTCAAATATGTGCAGGTTAGGTGGATTGGCCATGCTGAATTGCCCCTTGGTGCCCCCAAGATGTGTAGGTTAGCGGGATTAGCGAAGGTAAATATGTGAGGTTACGAGAAAGGGACTGGGTGACATCTTCTGTTGAAGAGTTGGAGCAGACTTAATGGGCCGAATGGCCTCCTTTTGCACTGTAGGGATGCTATGATTTCCAGAGCTACTTCTGGTTTAGTGAGGACTCCAGTGTGGCTCCCAACCTTAATTGATGGAACCCACTTTGATGACAATGAAATGGCTTGTTTCAATTTTCTAAACCTCTTATGAACATTGCACTTGTGAGAAAGTATCATTCAATGAACAAGTGTTTTTATATAAATTTTATACATTTCAGAGCAATCCAGCCATGGCATGAATTCTATGTGTGTACCAGGTTTTCATAGAATCATAGAATCCCCGCCGTCCAGGAGGAGGCCATTCGGCCCATCTAGTCTGCACTGACCACAATCCCACCCAGGCCCCACCCCCACAACTCCACACATTTACCCTGCTAACCCCCTGACACTAGTGTCAATTTAGTATGGCCAATCAACCTAACCCACACATCTTTGGACTGTGGGAGGAAACCGGAGCACCCGGAGGAAACCCACACAGACACGGGGAGAACGTGCACATTCCACACAGACAGTGACCTGAGGCTGGAATTGAACCCGGTCCCTGGCGAGGTGAGGCAGCAGTGCTAACCACTGTGCCACCGTGCTGCCCCTGTTTTATTTCCAGTTTTTTAAAGTATCTACTCCATGGGCAGAACCCTCTGCTTTCTCTGGTGCTGAGCTTGGGGGCAGGGAGGGCATTTAATTAGGCGGGATGGTAGAGTGCTGGAAACCCACTCCCCAGCTCTCCAGCCGCTAGACAAGCCCCCTCACACCTCGACAAGATTCCATCCCACACTTCTAGCCCTGACTTCCAGCTCCATCTACAGGCTTGTTTACTTTTCTCTGAGTCAACACCCAAGCTTAAGCAATCAAGTACAGTGAACATCAATAGTAAACAGACTCACATAATCAAACGCATTCTGCCAAAATTTAGTTGTGGGTGAGAAGGCCTCGGGTAGACCTTCTCACCCCTGCACCAATTGAAGCCCTTAAGTAGCCATTTAACGACCAATAAGGGCTTCATTTCACTGCTGCTGGTATTAACCCAGTCACAGGCGGGCCTGTCACCATGTGGCACGTGTGATAGTTACAGCCATCAGCCATCTTATCCGCTCGGGGGTGGGGTAGAGGGGTGGGTTTAATCAAAGGCACATAGTACCTGATTGAGGGACTTAGCATCAAGAAAAGGTCAGAGATGGGGGCGGTGGTAGTTGCTGAGAGCCACCCCCTTGCCCTTATTGCTGATACACTCCTATCCTTGTGACCGCCACCCACAAAACCTCACCTCCATAATACTATTTACTGGGCATTCCTGAAATGAGGTACTGTGCATCTCTCCCCAGCTCTCCAGCCGCTAGACAAGCCCCCTCACACCTCGACAAGATTCCATCCCACACTTCTAGCCCTGACTTCCAGCTCCATCTACAGGCTTGTTTACTTTTCTCTGAGTCAACACCCAAGCTTAACCAATCAAGCACAGTGAACATCAATAGCAAACAGACTCACATAATCAAACGCAGAATAATTAAACAACTACAAAGGCCTTTAAAATATTATTGAAATGTGTCCCATTTTTCATTATTACTGGTACTTGGGTAACAGCATTGTGACTCTTAAGATAACTATGCTTTTGACTACATTTTTGTGGTGAACCATAGTTGGTTACCACTATGAGTGCTGAGCCATGGATGGTCAGCACTATGGGGGTTTGTAGATATGTTACTGTTGTCACTGTTGGGGTTAGGGTTGGGCTGTTCTACCTGTTGATATTGTTCTGTGGTACACTCCAGTTGGCTCCGCCTACCAGGGGAAGTATAAAGGTCACTGCACTGCCTGGTGACCCTTTAGTCTGGGATTGTATTGTATATAGTGTGCTCCATTCTTGTCAGTAATAAAAGCCTTTATTTCCCGGGTACAATCTAGCCTCCCGAGTGATTTAATCGCGCATCAATTTTAAAAGATAATTCTTCTTGTAATTAAAGTTGCAAGTCTCTGCCTTTTGTAACATTTCTTTTTAATTGTCCTGATCTTTTTCAATTCCACTTATAAAGGGGTTTACACACCCAGTGCGTCACTTTTTAAAATTTGACCATTTTCACTGAATCGATTTAAAAAGATAAATACAGCTTACATGTATAATGAATGAATATAATGTAAAAAGCAAAGTTGTATTGAGTTAACACCAATTAACCATCTCCATAGCAACTACTGAAAATTAACTGCCCTTTCAGCAATGCGAAATTGCCAAGGCATTAGGTGAAAAATGTGTGGAAGGAGAAATCATTCTCATTCCTACATCTGTCCAAATCTAAAACAGGATCTCTTTTTCAGTACACAGATGGACTGACCCATGAAATATGAGTGTTACCATTAAGCTACCATTATGGCATGATTAGCACCACTTCTTAACTATTTTGGCACTGTCTTACCCAATAGATGAAAATCAATTCCAATATGTTGACTGAAAACTGATCAGAGGACAATAAATGCAGGAGTAGGCAATTCAGCCCCTCAAGCACGTTCTACCGTTCAATGAGGTTGTGGCCTAGTCTGAATGCTGATCCGATTCATCTTTCTTGGTTCCATATTCTTTTCTGGCCTACTAGTTGATCGCTGATTTAAAATTATTAATTGAGCTGGCTTCTACTGCTTTTTGAGGGAGAGAGTTCCAAATTCTGACCATTTCTACCAAAGAGAAATTCTAAAAGGGAGCAGTGCAAGAGCGGGGAGAGGAAGAAAGAGTGAGTCTGGGAGAGAGCAACATGAGACCATCTGGGAGGTGGGTGTGAGACTGTCCGTGAGGTGGGGGTGTGAGACCGTCTGTGAGGGGGGGCATGAGACCATCTGTGAGGGGGGTGGTGTGAGACCGTCTGGGGTGGGGAGGGGGCAGTGAGACAGTCTGGAAGAGGGCAGTGTGGGACTGTCTGGGAGGGGGGTGTGGGACTGTCTGGGATGGGGGGGTGAGACTGTCTGTGAGGGGGGGCATGAGACCATCTGTGAGGGGGGTGTGAGACTGTCTGGGGTGGGGAGGGGGCAGTGGGACTGTCTGGGATGGGGGTGTGGGACAGTCTGGGATGGGGGTGTGAGACAGTCTGGAAGGGTGCAGTGTGAGACTGTCTGGGATGGGGTGTGAGACTGTCTGGGATGGGGGTGTGGGACTGTCTGGGATGGGGGTGTGAGACTGTCTGGAAGGAGTGTGTGAGACCGTCTAGAAGGGGGCAGTGTGAGACTGTCTGGAAGGGGCAGTGTGAGACTGTCTGGGATGGGGTGTGAGACTGTCTGGGATGGGGGTGTGAGACTGTCTGGGATGGGAGTGTGAGACTGTCTGGGAGGGGGTGTGAGACCATCTGGGAGGGGGTGTGAGACCGTCTGGGAGGGGGGTGTGAGACTGCCTTGGGAGGGGGTGTGAGACTGTCTGAGAGGAGGGGGATGTGAGACTGTCTGGGAGGGAGCAGAGAGTCTGTCTGGGAGGGGGCAGTGTGAAACTGTCTGGGAGGGGGTGAGAGACTATTTGGGAGGAGAGTGTGAGACTGTCTGGGAGGAAGGGGGGAGTGTGAGACTCACAACCGACCAATTGCATTACAAAGAAAATAAGTTGTGATGGCACAGGGAAGCTGATCAGTGATTGTTGTGTATTTTGCTCTTTTGTCGCTCTAAACTAGGGTATTCGCTAGGAAATTAAAAATATGAAATCAGGATTAGTGCAACAGTACATAAATTAACAAGTATATAAACACAGAGTTGACCGAGAGGTATTCATTGAAATTAATGGCTTAAACAAAATATTAACTGGGAACAGAGTGTTTTTTCTACATCACGGACAGGCATCTAAGAGCTGCTGTGTGTAATTCCTGCACCATGTGGGAACTTCAGGACATTTTGCATGTCTTGGTTTTCAGTGTCTCCAGCTGTTCCAGTTCAACTCAGGATTTGCGAGCTTGAGGGGTAGCTGGAGTCACAGTGGAGCATCAGAGAGGATGAAAGTTTCCTGTATCATATTTCCCAGGAAGTGGTCGCTCCAGGGCAAGTGGGAGCTGGAGATAGTAGATGGGTGGCCATCTGTAAGAGTAGAAAGAAGCAGGTAACTCAGGGCTCTTCAGGCTATGGGCCACTCTCAAACAGAGACTCAATATTAGAGATTGTTGGGAGTGACAATGACCTGAAGGAGTGCAGTTCCACACCATGGCACTAATGGGCAAGGGACTATACAAGAGGGAGCAGCAAAGTGTAGAAATGCAGTTGTTAAGGAGATTCTTTTGTTAGGGGGACAGACAGGAAATTCTGTCACCAACATTGCTTGTCCCACATGGTGTGTCGCCTCCCTGATGCCAGAGGCAAAGGTCATCAAAGAGAGGATGCAGAATATTCTGCAGTGAGGAAGGAGTGAGTGAGAAGCTGTGGTACATGTTGATAATAAAGATATAGAGAGGGCAGGTATTGAGGTCTTTTGGTCAGATTTTCAGGAGCGAGGCGGTAGGTTAAAAAGTAGGACCTTGAGGCTTACAATCTCTGGATTACTGACAGTGCCACACAGTAGCTGGAGTAGAAATAGGAAGATAGGGAGGATCAATGCGGCTGGGGCGGCACGGTGGCACAGTGGTTAGCATTGCTGCCTCACAGCGCCAGGGACTCGGGTTCGATTCCTGGCTTGGGTCACTGTCTGTGCGGAGTTTGCACGTTCTCCCCGTGTCTGCATGGGTTTCCTCCGAGTGCTCCGGTTTCCTCCCATAGTCTGAAAGACGTGCTGGTTAGGTGCATTGGCCATGCTAAATTCTCCCTCAGTGTACCCGAACAGGCACCGGAGTGTGGCGACTAGGGGATTTTCACTATAACTTCATTGCAGGGTTAATGTGACGCCAGTGAATAAACTTTAAAAAGCCTGGTGCAGGAGGGAGGGTTTCAGATCCTTCAACCATTGGGACCAGTTCTGGGACTGAAGGCACCTATTCCAAAGGGAAGGTTGTACCTCAACAACTCATGGGTCAATCTGCTCGTGGGAAGATTCACTAGTGTGGGTTGGGGAGGGTTTAAACTAAATTGGCAAGGGACGGGCACCAGCAAAAAAAACCAACGAGATGCATAAAGAAGTAAGATAGTACTAGAGAAGGACTATATTAATAGGAACTAACAAGGATGGAGCTTGCGGATGGAGCTTGAGGATGGAGCTTGAGGAATGCAAAGGCAGGATCACAGTGTACGCATGTAAACATGAAAAATGTGATAAAAAAAAGTTGGTGCGCTACAAGCACTGACAGCAGCGTGGGAATATGATATCGTGACAATAACAGAAATGTGGCTTAAAACAGTGAGGACTGGCCATTAACATACAAGGATATAAAGTATTCAGAAAAGATAAAGAAGGAGAAAAGGGAGATGGAGGACAGAACTGATTATGGAAGGCATTGCAGTGCTGGAAAGAGGGTGTGTACATGAGGGGGCAAGGTCAGAGTCCATTTGGTTAGAGCTGGGAAGCAAATGAGTAAGGTCGCATTACTTGGGATATTTTACAGGCCTCCAAACAGCAAGAGAGAGAAAGAGAGGAACAAATCTGCAGGGAAATAACAGAGATGTGCAAAAATTATAGAGTGGTGGATCTGGGGGACTTTTATTATCCAAATATTGATTGGGATAATGTAAGAGTAAAGATTAAGGAGGGGTGGAGCTAGGAGGGGTGGAGCTTCTGAAAACTGTTCAGGAGATGTGTTGCAGGAGACACTGCTGGAACTTTAAAAAAATCATTCATTATTGCCCATCCCTAATTGCCCTTGAGAAGGTGGTGGTGAGCTGCCTTCTTGAATCGCTGCAGTCCATGTGGCATTGGTATACCCACAGTGCTGATAGGGAGGGAGTTCCAGAATTTTGACCCAGCGACAGTGAAGGAACAGCAATGTATTTCCAAGTCAGGATGGTGAGTGGCTTCTGGTGCTGAGAAATGAGGTGGACCACGTGGATCAAGTGTCTGTGAGAATATTTGGGGAAGTGTGATCATTATATCATCAGGTTTAGATTAGCAACGGTGAAGAGCAAGAAACAATCTAGTACAGAATTTGGAAGAGGGCTCATTTCAATGTAATGAGAAAGAATCTAGCCAGGGTAAAATAGAACCAGAGACTGACAGATAAAATAGCAATAGAATAGGTGATCTTTAAGGAAGTGTTGTTTCAGGTATAGGTAAAGGTAACGGAGATAAGAACAGGGCTCCTGGGATACCAAAAGAGATAGGGAATATGATGAAACAATAAAGGAGGGTGTATGATGCATGTCAGGTGAATTCTTCAGATGGGAACCAGGCCAAATGCAATAAGCTGAGAGGGGAGGAGAAGAGAAAAATAAGACTGGCAAACAGAGAGTATGAGCAGTCAACATAAAAAGGAACCCAAAACTCTTCGACCAGCATGTAAATAATAAGCCATGAGTCCTATAAATGGCAAGAGGATGATATATGCTTAGAGGTGCAATGCTAGAATACTTAATGAGTTCATTGTATGGGTGTTTACCAAAGAAGAGGAAGCTGACAAATTATCAGTACACACAGAAATAATGGAGGCAATGGATAGTGTGAAAATTAAAAGCGGGATGGGGGCAGCACAGTGGCACGGTGGTTAGCACTGCTGCTTCACAGCATTAGGGACCCGGGTTCGATTCCCGGCTTGGGTCACTGTTTGTGTGGAGTCTGCACATTCCCCCCGTGTCTGTGTGCCTCCGGGTGCTCCGGTTTCCTCCCACAGTCCGAAAGACGTGCTGCTTAGATGCATTGGCCATGCTAAATTCTCCCTCAGTGTACCCGAACGGGCGCCTGAGTGTGGCGACTAAAGGATTTTCACAGTAATTTCATTGCAGTGTTAATGGAAGCCTACTTGTAACACTAAGAAATAAAAGTAAATTAAAAACTGGAAAGGCCGGCTATGTTTAGAGTAGATAAGTCACCTGGTCCGGATGGCTTGCACCCTAGGTTGATGCACCCCCTGCACACTTTTTCGAACCATGCCATTACGTCTATATTGCCTCTCCCTATCCCTTTTGCCAAAATGCATCACCTCACACTTCTCTGCCATTCTCTTCCCATTCTGCTCATCTACCCATGTCCTATTGCAGTCAATTTGTATCACCCTCACTGTTGTCATTCCTCCAAGGTTGCTAAAGGAAATGGGAGAAGTGATAGAGGAAGGTCTTGCCTTAATCTGTCAGTCTTCCCTAAACTTGGAAGTCCAGAATATCGGAGTGTGGCAAATGTGACACCCTTATTCAAGAAACATTATAAAGCCTGTCCTTGCAACGACAGGCTAGCTGGTCTAACATCAGTGGTTGGTATGGTTTTGGAATTTATATTAAATTGGGGGGGAGTGAGGTGAACCAACAGGCACTTGGGAAGGTTTGCGTTAATTAGGGAGAGCCAACATAGATTTGTAAAAACAGATCATGCTTGACTAATCTAATCAGAATTTTTGATGAGGAAACAGAGAAGGTTCATTAAGGGAATGCGATCGATGTTCTCTATATGGTTTTTTTAAGAAAGTCATTGACAAGATACCACACAAAAGGCTGGTTAACAAAATTGAGGCTTCTGGAACAGAAGGGTTATTTCCAATTAGATTAAAAATTGGCTTAAAGACAGGAAGTAGCGGCAGATGATTGTTTTTCAGACTGGAGTGCGGTAGATGCTGATGTTCCCCAAGGGTCGGTGCTAAGGCCACTGTTATTCTTAATAAATAAAAATGACTTGGATCTTGGAATACAGAGTAGAATTTCAAAACTTGCTGATGTACCAAGCTTGGGGGAATGACAACAGTGAGGGTGATACAAATTGACTGCAATGGGACATGGATAGATGAGCAGAATGGGAAGACAATGGCAGGTGGAATTTAATACAGAGAAGTGTGAGGTGATGCATTTTGGCAAAAGGGATAGGGAGAGGCAATATAGACTTAATGGCATGATTCTAAAAAGTGTGCAGGGGCAGAAGGACCCTGGTGTGCATCGATCTGTGAAGGTGGCAGGACATATTGAGAGTGTGGTTAGCAAAGCACATGGATTTTGGGCTTCATAAACAGAGGCATTGAGTACAGAAGCAGGGGAGTTAAGCTAAGCCTTTATAAAGCTCCAGTTAGGAACCATCTGGAAAACTGCTTGGAGTTCTGGTCACCAGACTTTGAGAAGGTGTAGAGGAGATCTACCAGAATGGTTCCAAGGACAATGGGCGGCACGGTAGCACAGTGGCTAGCACTGCTGCTTCACAGCTCCAGGGACCTGGGTTCGATTCCTGGCTTGGGTCACTGTCTGTGTGGAGTTTGCACATCCTCCTCGTGTCTGCATGGGTTTCCTCCGGGAGCTCCGGTTTCCTCCCACAGTCCAAAGATGTGCGGGTTAGGTTTATTGGCCATGCTAAAATTGCCCCTTAGTGTCCTGAGATGCATAGGTTAGAGGGATTAGTGGGTAAATGTGTAGGGATATGGGGGTAGGACCTGGGTGGGATTGTGGTCGGTGCAGACTCGATGAGCCAGATGGCCTCTTTCTGCACTGTAGGGTTTCTATGAATCTATGATAGGGGTGTGGGACAGGGGAAGAGAGCAGGGGGTGGTGGGTGTGGTGTTAGTTACAAGGATAGGTTGGAAAGGTTGAGGTTATTCTCCTTGGAACAAAGGAGATTGAGGGGAGATTTAATGAGTTGTACAAGATCATGACAAGATTAGATAAGGTAAACAAGGAAAAACTCTTCTCGTTAGCTGATTGTACGAGGGCCAGGGGTCACAGATTTAAAGTTTTGGACAGAAGCTGCAGAAGGGATGTGAGAAAGAACTTATAGACCCAGCAAGCGATAATGACCTGCACCTCACACTGGTAACCTTTAAGGGATAGCAGCATGACGTCACTAAAATGGAAGTGTGTCGTGAGATCCAGTCGTGGGTTCATGTTTGCCAAGGAACAGAACACAGCTCCGCTGCTGAAGCCTTCAAGCTATCTATCGATGTATAGCTGTTCTCATGTGCCCAGTCATTATGAGTGACTGCTCATCATGGCAACACGACATTCGTTGCCGACGAGGGTGGTAGAAGCAGAAACAATCGATGACTTCAAAGGGCAATTGGATGGCTACTTGAAGGAGATAAACTTGCAGAGCTACAGGGATCAAGTGGTGGAATGGGACTGACTGGAGTGTTCCGCAACATTGGCTATTCTCCAATCCTCTGGGACCTCTCCTGTAAGAAGTTTAACAACACCAGGTTAAAGTCCAACAGGTTTATTTGGTAGCAAAAGCCACACAAGCTTTCGGAGCTCTAAGCCCCTTCTTCAGGTGAGTGGGAATTCTGTTCACAAACAGAGCTTATAAAGACACAGACTCAATTTACATGAATAATGGTTGGAATGCGAATACTTACAACTGGTGTTGTTAAACTTCTTACTGTGTTTACCCCAGTCCAACGCCGGCATCTCCACATCACCTCTCCTGTAGCCAGTGAGGATACAAAGATTTCTCTCAAGGCCCCAGCAATTTCCTCTCTTGCCTCTCTCAGTATTCTGGGGTATATCCTCCTAGCTTTGACAAGCTGAATGGCCTCCCTCTGTGCCATAAAATGACTCCACGAATTTTATGTGAAGAAGTGATTCTTTCCTGAATAACCTAGATCAAATTTTAAGGCTCTTTATTTTTGCTTCTTTAAAGGATTCAATCCAAGGATCAAACTGTCGATCAATCCGCTGTACTTAAAGTTGTTGTTGGTTACATATGATAACTATTTGACACAAAAATTATATAGTTACCAGGTGCAACCCATGTCCCCATGGGGAGAGAAAGGCAAGAGCATTTCACTCTTCAAAAATATCAAATGCTAACAAAAACAAAGTAGAATTGGAGGGATGCCAGCCACACATAGTGCTCTTCTTCCCATGTACCGGTTAAGAGGTCTATTGGGAATGTATGTATCCTGATTAACATCCAGTGAACATTTATTTTGTCATCTTGACACAGTAATTGATTCTGGTGCTCTCAGTTTTAAACTCAAAAGGCCGGATAATTGGCCTCGAGTTCAAATCAGCATGTACTAGGCTGGGCGCTTGTCACACACAAAGGTGTAGGCCCGAGGCCTGCTGGGAATTGAGCCTAGGGTATCATTTGCTTTTCTAAAAATTAATTTACAGGATGTGGGCGTTGCTGGCTAGGCCAGCATTTATTGCCCATCTCTAGTTCGCCCTTCAGAAGGTGGTGGTGAGCTGCCTTCTTGAACCTTTGCAATGCCTGAGGTGTAGGTATACCCACAGTGCTGTCAGGGAGGTAATTCCAGGATTTTGACCCAGCAACAACAAAGGAATGGCGACAGATTTCCAAGTCAAGATGGTGAGTGGTTTGGAGGGGAATCTCCAGGTGGTGGTGTTCCCAGGTATCTGGGAAATGGCTTGGAAGGTGCTGCTTAAGGAAACTTGGTGAGTTCCTGCTGTGCATCTTGAAGCTGGTACAAAAGAGAAAATGCTGGAAAATCTCAGCAGGTCAAAGCTCTGCTTTGACAAAGGGTTGTCTGGACTCGAAACGTCAGCTCCTTTCTCTCCTTACAGATGCTGCCAGACCTGCTGAGATTTTCCAGCATTTTCTCTTTCAGTTTCAGATTCCAGCATCCACAGTAATTTGCTTTTATTGAAGCTGGTACACACTGCTGTCACTGTGTGTTGGTGGTGGAGAGATTGAATGTTTGTGGAAGGGGTAGCAATCAAGGGGGCTGCTTTGTCCTGGATGGTGTTGAGCTTCTCGAATGTTGCTGGAGCTGCACTCATCCAGTGGAGAGTATTCCATTGCACTCTGGACTTGAACCTTGTAGGTGGGACAGGTACCAATCGGGCATTGCCATGTAGCTCGCCGGTTGGGGCCCAGAAAAATTGAGCTACAGTTAAGTCTTGGTGGTGAGGATAGGTTGTGGGTGAGTGCAGAGGGGAGGATGTGGAGTAAATGGGCAGGGGGGGTAACAGGGGCAGAGGGAGAGGCGTCAAGTGCAGGCCAGCGGCAACCCGCAGTATTTTCTGTGAAGCCAGAAAAGCATTAATCAAGCATCCAAGGATTTGATATGGACCTAAATAAAATGTTTGTTAACACTGTTGACTGCTAAAAGATTGCAAATAACTGAAGGCAAATTTCATGAATTCTGTTACACTAATTCAGTCAGACCATCCAAGCATCTTAGCTCCCAGCGCTCAATAATGAAAGAACCATTCTGCTTTAATTGCAGATTTCTGGTTCGGGGTGGGGGTGGGGAGGATAAATGTGACTTGTTCATCTTTGTCTCCTGCCCATTATATTGTTTTTTACTTTTTGATTTTTAAAAATTTATTTTAAATTTAACTATTCCCCTGATTAGATTTCAGAATTAAGGTAAGGTAAAAGTTATATACTAAACATGAACACAATTGAAAACAATCAAGTTATTGACATAACTATCTCCATTGCAACTTCAGAAATCTAATTATTCTTTTTGCCATGTGAAGTTATCCAGTCTTGTTTCAAATTGGAAGCCCGGTTTGTATGAATCTGTCATTGTTCATTCACTGATTTGGAGCTCAGGCATTAAGTACTGTCAGATTTCCTGTATATGAATATATTATCAGATTCACCTATTTTGTAAGTCACAACAATTCACTGTGCCATATGTTTGTGGTGGCTATTTCATAAGATCCAAAATGTGTGAAGGATAAATTCTATAAAAGAGAAAAATAGCATAAACCCATCTTGTCATGACCAAGCCAATCTTTCAAATAAATAAAACCAGAAGATGCTGGAAACATTCTTCAGGCTGTGCAGCATTTCTGAAGAATCATAGAATCCCGACAGTGTAGAAGGAGGCCATTCGGCCCATCAAGTGAACACCTACTCTCCAACAGAATATCTTACCCAGGCACTTTCTCCCACCCTCTCACTGTGACCCCACACATTTACCATGGCTAATCCCCCTAATCTACACATTTTTGGACACGAAGGGACAATTTACCATGGCCAATCCACTTAACCTGCAAATCTTTGGGCAGTGGGAGGAAACCGGAGCACCCGGAGGAAACACACGCAGTCATGGGAAGAACGTGCAAACTCCACACAGACAGTGACTCAAGGCCAGAATCGAACCCAGGTCCCTGGCATTGTGAGGCAGCAGTGTTAACCACTGTGCCACCATGCCATGAGAGAAAAAAAAGTTAAGATCTCATTGAATGGCGGAGCAGACTCAATGGACTGAATGGCCTACTTCTGCTCCTACATCTTAAGGTCTAAAGTTTTACGTCAATGACCTTTTGGAAGACATATAGTGGTCAACCTGAAACATAGGGCCCAATTTTAATTCTGTGCAAGTGGCTGAGTTTGATTGGGCTGTACATGCACTCCGATTCAGGGAATGGGATATTTAAACCTCTGGGTTTCTCTATTCATCCACACCCTTCAGTACTTTTCCATTAGGATATGCTCGATTACAGGTTTTCCTTTCTCCCAGATACATACTTATCCTCTTTAGATTACACTTGTCCATCCATTCCACTAACTGTTCTGTCTCTTCCTGAAGTCTTTTTCTCTCTTCAATGTTTGTCTAAACCCGTTCTTTAGTGCCATCAAAAAGCTTCAGGACTATATAGAGAGAAAATCTAACCATCTCCCCTTGACAATCAATTACATTACCATCAGTGAATCGCCCACTATCAACATTGGCCAGAAGTGGATTAGCATTATAAATAATGTAGCTACAAGAACAGGTCAGAGGTTGCAAATTCTGTGGTGAGTAACTTATCTCCTGACTCTCAAAGCCTGTCCACCTCCCATAAAGCACAAGTCAGAAGTGTGATGGAATACTCTCCACTTACCTGGATGGGTGCAGCTCCAACAACACTCAAGAAACTGAACACCATCCAGAACAAAGCAGCCCGCCTGATTGGCACCCAATCCACCACCTTCAACATTCACGTCCTCCACCACTGATACACAGTGGCAGCAATGTGTACCATTTAGAAGATGCACTGCAGCAACACACCAAGGCTCCTTCGACAACACCTTCCAAACCCGCAACCTCCACCACCTAGAAGGACTGGAGCAGCAGATGCATGGATACACTACCATCATCGATTTCCCTCCAAGCCTTTCCTGACTTTGGAAATATATTGCCGTTCCTTCACTGTCGCTAGGTCAAAATACTGGAACTCCCTCTCTAACAGCAGTGTGGGTATACCTACACCACATAGATTACAGCAGTTCAAGAAGGCAGCTCACGCCCAGTTTCTCAAGGGAAATTAGGAATGGGCAATAAATGTTAGCCTAATGGAGCCTGATCAGCCATATAAATACTGTGGCTACAAGAACAGGTTCGGAAGCCGGGTATTCTGTGGTGTGTAAATCACCTCCTGATTCCCCAATGCCTGTCCACCACCTATAAAGCACAAGTCAGGTGTGTGATGGAATATTCTCCTAACCAGCGCTGCCCACATTCCATGAAAGAATAATTTTTTAAAAAATCCCTTCACCCAAATTTTAAAAAAATTATATCTACAACAAGAACAAAAACAGACTCAGCACCGGCATCTATCTTGGCTCTGTAGTATACTATAATACTTCACAGAGTGATTTATTGCACTTCATTTCAACATGACAATTAGTTTGCATTGCCTTAGCAGTGAAACAGAAATGATTAAAAAAAAATGCATGCTTCAGAGCAACTGGTTAACTAATAGAATTAAATTATTCATTTAAGTACTGCTTGGAAGGAAACAATAGTTATTATTCGAGGAATCATGTTCTACGTCCACTGTCCTATACTTAAATAGTAAATATTTAAAGTTAAAGTTTATTTATTAGTCACAAGTAAGGCTTACATTAACACTGCAAGTTATTGTGAAACTCCCCTAGTCGCCACACTACGGAGCCTGTTTGGGTCAATGCACCTAACCAGCAAGTCTTTCAGACTGTGGGAGGAAACCGGAGCACCCGCAGGAAACCCATGCAGACACGGGGAGAACGTGCAAACTCCACACATACAGTGACCCAAGCCAGGAATCAAACCCGGGTCCTTGGCACTGTGAGGCAGCAGTGCTAACGACTGTGCCACCCGTAAATATTTGTTTGAATATGAAAAAGACACATTTGCTTATAAATGCTCAGTATCCCAGATGACTAACATGCCAAAGAAATATGATCGTACTGCTGGAATTCAGACCTGCAGGTTGACGTTATATTACATACTGTATAATCATTTAATTTAAGACTTTAAATTTGTATTTTGTGATATAATTTAATTAAGTCTGGATTTATAGCAAGCAACATTCTATGGGTCGGGCAAAGATAAATCACAAACTACAATGCTGTGATTGCAATGCATACGCTCCAGAAACTAAACTCTTAATTCTGAAGTATTTCAGATTGATTTGCCTTTAAATCCCATCTTGGAGCTAAAACAACATCCTGATATCCTGAGAAGATATTTAATGAAGCTCTATTTTGAGCGGCCATCTCCTGGTGGGTCTTCATGATGACAGCTGCTCGCTGTGGAAAAGCTGTGAGGGGGCAGTTCTCAATTTGTGAAATGTATTAAGGGGGCTTCTAAACTTAAAATAAAATCATTGTAAAGAACGTGGGTTAAATTATATTAACTCCCATTACACACAAGTGGCGTAAACAAAATCCTCATTGAAATGTAGTGCATTATTTATTCTACTTCAAGGCTTTAGAAATCCACTCAGTCATGGCTCCCAGCAGATTAAATATTCCTCAGTCACAGAAAGACTTTGATGTTCCACTGTTCCTCACTGAGCACCTGCTATTTATCTCCGAATTTCTACAGGTTGCATAGCTTAATGGGAGAGATATCAAATTGATTCAACTGGTAGCATTTTTGTCTCTGATTGAGCAGGTTGTTGTCATACGATCACCTTCACTATTGATACATAATTATGCGGGCGGCATGGTAGCACAGTGGTTAGCACTGCTGATTCACAGCTCCAGGGACCTGGGTTCGATTCCCGGCTTGGGTCACTGTCTGTGTGGAGTTTGCACATTCTCCTCGTGTCTGCGTGGGTTTCCTCCGGGTGCTCCGGTTTCCTCCCACAGTTCAAAGATGTGCAGGTTAGGTTGATTGGCTATGCTAAAAAAAAAATTGCCCTTAGTGTCCTGAGATGCGTAGGTTAGAGGATTAGTGAGTAAATATGTAGGGATATGGGGGTAGGGCCTGGGTGGGATTGTGGTCGGTGCAGACTCGATGGGCCGAATGGCCTCTTTCTGTACTGTAGGGTTTCTATGATTTCTATGATTCCTATAATGTAGGCTTACGCGGAGAATTGAGAGACATCTGCATTGTCAGAGGCAAAGCTCTTTGAAAGAAATATTTAAAAATAAAGTCCCATACCTAAGGCTACTGGTTCAGATGGACATCATAAATCACAGGGCTTTACTCCAGGAAGAACATGAAGCTTCTCCAGTGTTATGGTCAAGATTACTGTCAACACTTACCCAACACCTAAAACCCAACTGACAGTCATTCATCACACTGCAACTAAAGAAGCCTATTGCTGCATTGGACTCCTTAACATTAATGACTGCTGTCAGAAATTGTCTGAAATTGTCTAACATGCTATTTAAATGCAAAAGGTTTGAATAGTCACACTCCAGTCAGCTATTTCTGTATTGTATCTCTTAAATAGACAGAAAAGGCTTTTGAAAAAAAAGATATCCAATCCCAGTTTTATCCTTTTTACATTATTACATTTAGCGAGCGAAAGAAAATTGGGGACAGCAAGGCAGCATTTAACTGAATGTGGCAATAAGGAATTCCGGGAGTGGGGGGCGGGGGGCGGGGGGGGGGCGGGGAGGGGGGGAGGCTCAACTGATTGGAGTGATATCTGGCACAAAGGAAGATGCTCGTGGTTGTTGGAGTCCAACATCTCAACCCAGGACACCACTATAGGAGTTCCTCAGGGTTGTATCCTACACACAGCCATCTTCAACTGCTCAGAAGTGAGGATGTTTATTGATGATTGCACAGTGCTCAGTACCAATCCTGTCTCCTCAGGTACTGAAACACTCAGTGTCCATGTGTGGCAAAACTTAGACAACATTCAGGCTTGGGCTGATAAACGGCAAGTAACATTCATGCCACACAAGTGATAGGCAATAACCATCTTCGACAAGAGGGAATCTAACCATCTCCCCTTGACATTCAATGGCATTACCATCACTGAATCCCCAGCATCAACATACTGGGGATTACCATTGACTGGAACCTGAAATAGACCCACTGTATAAATACTGTGGCTACAAGAACACGTCAACGGCTGGGTTTTTAAAATTCACTCATGGGATCTGTGCTCGGTGGTTGGGTCAGCATTTATTCCCCATCCTTAATTGCCCTTGAATTGTGTGGCTTGCAAGGCCATTTCTGAGGCCATTTAAGAGTCAACCACATTGCTGTGGATCTGGAGTCACTTGTAGGCCAGACCAGGCAAGGATGACAGATTTCCTTCCCTAAAGGACATTAGTGAACCAGCTGGGATTTTACAACAATTGACAATGGTTTCAGGTCATCAGTAAGCTCTAATTCCAGGTTTTTATTGAATTAAATTTCATTACCTACCATGGGGGTGATCTGCAGTGTGACTCATCTCCTGACTCCCCAAAGCTTTTCCACCATCAACAAAGTACAAGAGGATGATTGAGCACTCTCCAATTCCTGGATGGGTGCAGCTCCAATAACACTCAAGAAATTTGACACCATCCAAGACAGCCTGATTGGCACCCCATCCACAATCTTCAACATTCACTCCCTCCACTACCAATGCACAGTGTTGGCAGCGTGTACCATCTACAAGATGTACAACAGCAACTGACCGAGACTCCTTCGACAGCACCATCCAAACCCATGACCCCGACCACCTAGAAGGGCAAGGGCAGCAGATGTAGGAGAACACCACCGCCAGCAAGTTCCCCTCCAAGCCATGCACCACCCTGACTTGGAAATATATCACCGTTCCTTCACTGTCGCGGGGTCAAAAATCCTGGCATTCTCTCCCTTACTACACTGTGGGTGCACCTACACTCCTGCGGTTTAAGGTGGCAGCTCACCACTATCTTCCCAAGGGCAAATAGAGACGGCCAACAAATGCTGACCCACATCCCATAAAACGCTAAGAACTCTAGGATCTAACCCTGCAATGTACTCTGATTTTCTCAGACTCAACCCAATTCGTGAAATCAGAGCCAAATTATGCTGCTCCCAGACAGTACATTGCCTCCAGTATGTGCAGAGCCCAAAATGTTCCAATGCAGTGTGGGTGTTCAGGCACAGTAGTGACTTGAATCTTTTTTTTATTTGGCCACAGTGCGCTGACCCTGGTGCTGAAACGGGCCCGAATATTCGTAAAGGGCTTCACCCCTGCTAAACCCCACCCTCACTCTCCCTTCCCACCCCCTCCAATTTCAGAGGTTAAGATTGACATCAAACCGCGGAGACAGCAGCAAAGGTGCAGAGGCAATGCAGAGAGAGAGAGAACTCAACCCTGTGAAGGGAGGGTTGGTGTATCTCTCCCGCCTGGCTGGTGCTGCGGGGGATGATAAGGGAAGCATTTTAAACCTCACTTTACAATCACAGACTTCCCACCCAGAGGAAAACACTAGCTGCATTTTAACCATGTTAATTCCATTTGATACACACACACATATATATATAAACAAATATTTGGGGAAAATGACAATTCCCCCCCCCCCCCCCCCCCCACCATTGCCTCTCCTCCCTGGTGGTAAAGATGAAACGCTGCTCTGAGTACTAGTACCTGCTTCCAAAGCAAGCCTGGCCAGGCTGGGTTTAAGATTCAGGTGAAAAAGGGGGGAACCTACCTGCAGTCTGGAGCCGGAGCAGTCCGCATACGACCAGGACACAGAAGCTGCCCCACATGCTGTCTGTACACCTTCCACCATCCAACGCCAGATACCATCAGTGCGAGTCTTCCCAAAGCAGAACCCCCTCCCCTCCTCCCCGCAAGCTTCCTTCAAAAGGAGGGGGTTTAGCCCCAGTGGGTGGGGGAGGAGCAGTCAGATTTGGCAGCGAGGTCTCTGTGCCCAGGGGGTAAGATTCTGCCTTGGTCACATCGCTGGGGTCGCACCTTACAGCGCCAGATGAGGCAGAGCAGGGGATGCAATGATTGATATGGAAGCTGTCCTGTCCTCTGCTCCTCCGGCAAGCTCTGCCACTCCACTGAAGCAGTGTTTCGAGAGGGGAGGGAAGCTAAAGTGAGCACTCGGATCTGGGCGAATGGCAAAAGGTTTGGGAGGAAAACGTTGGCAGCTGTAACGCAACTCCTAGCAACCAGACATCACGTGTGTTTAAAATTGAACTTTGGGTCTGGTGTATGAATCAGATGGAATATGCGTGTATTTTTCAGGTCCAAATGCTGGCACTGAAATCGCAGGCGCTCATTTTCAGAGCAAGGTGCTGACAGTTTCAAGCACAGTCAGAAGGCTTCAGAATTCCTTCCTCAGGATTTTCTGGGGATTTTGTGGTTCCCCCAAAAATCTCCAAATGATTGTGAAACTGACACCTCTAGGGCATTGCAGAGTCTGGGCCAAAATATTATTTTGACTTGATTTGATTTAGTATTGTCACATGTATTGGGGTACAGTGAAAAGTATTGTTTCTTGCACGCTGTACAGACAAAGCATACCGTTCATAGAGTACATAGGGGGAGAAGGAAAGGCGAGGGTGCAGAATGTCATGTAGCCAGGGTGGAGAGAAAGATCAGCTTAATATAAGGTAGGTCCATTCAAAAGTCCGATGGCAGCAGGGAAGAAGGTCAGTTGGTACATGACCTCAGACTTTTGTATCTTTTTTCTGATGGAAGAAGGTGGAAGAGAGAATGTCCGGAGTGCGTGGGGTCCTTGATTATGTTGGCTGCTTTTCCAAGGCACCGGGGAGTGTAGACGGAGTCAATGGATGGGAGGCTGGTTTGAGTGATGGACTGGGCTATGTTCACAACCCTTTGTAGTTTCTTGTGGTCTTGGTCAGAGCAGGCGTCATACCAAGCTGTGATACATCCGGAAAGGATGCTTTCTAATATTAGCCTTTTCCAGTGCGATAACATCAAAAATATTTAATAGGCCCTGTGCTAAACGGGGCTTCACGTCTACAGTTAAAATGGGAGATTGGGGTTCCTGTCTTCAAATTAGTTGAAAGTTATTAGGGCAACACGGTGGCACAGTGATTAGCGCTGCTACCTCACAGCGCCAGGGACGCATGTTCAATTCTGGCCTCGGGTCACTGTCTGTGTGGAGTTTGCACATTCTCCTGTGTCTGTGTGGGTTTCCTCCAGGTGCTCTGGTTCCCTCCCACAGTTCAAAGGTGTGCCGGTTAGGTTGATTGGCTATGCTAAATTGAGCCTAGTGTCAGGAGGATTGGCAGGGTAAATATGTGGGCTTACGAGAATAGGGCTTGGATGGGATTATGGTTGGTGCAGACTCGATGGGCCAAATGGCCCCCTTCTGCACTGTAGGGATTCTATGATTATTTATTTATGTATCTGTTGGTGTTCTTTGGTGTAGGTTGATAATATGTTCTTAAAGGGTGGTCGCCCTACATAACCAACAAGAGTTGGAGTAAACCGTTCTGCCCTCAAGCCTGCTCCGCCATCCAATAAAATCATTACTAATCTTCCATCTCAGCTGCACTCCACCCCCCCCCCACCCCCGCAACCAACTGTCCCTATATATCTGGATTCGCTTAATATCTAAAAATAGTAGGTCTCTAACTTCAATATGTTCACTGCGTATCCACAGCTCTCAACCCACAGTGAATTAAGAATTCCAAAGGTTCACAATAGTTTGAGTGAAGAAATTTCTCCTCATCTCAGTCCTAAATCCAACCAGCGCAAGCATCCTTCCAAGATTTAGCCTGACAAGCCACTTGGATCAGCAAGTTTGCTGATGATACAAAGATTGGAGGTGTAGTGGACAGTGAGGAAGGTTTTCAAAGCTTGCAGAGGGATTTGGACCAACTTGAAAAATGGGCTGAAAAATGGCAAATGGAATTTAACGCAGACAAGTGTGGGATATTGCACATTGGAAGGACAAACCAAAATAGAACGTACAGGGTAAATGGTAGGACTCTGAAGAGTGCAGTTGAACAGAGGGATCTGGGAATACAGGTACAGAATTCCCTAAAAGTGACGTCACAGGTGGATAGGGTCGTAAAGAGTGCCTTTGGTACATTGGCCTTTATAAATCGGAGTATCGAGTATAAAAGTTGGAGTGTTATGGTAAGGTTATATAAGGCATTGGTGAGGCCGAATTTGGAGTATTGTGTACAGTTTTGGTCACCTAGTTACAGGAAGGATGTAAATAAGGTTGAAAGAGTGCAGAGAAGGTTCACAAGGATGTTGCCGGGACAAGAGAAGCTGAGTTACAGAGAGAGATTGAATAGGTTGGGACTTTATTCCCTGGAGCGTAGAAGATTGAGGGGAGATTTGATAGAGGTGTATAAGATTTTGATGGGTATAGATAGAGTGAATGCAAACAGGCTTTTTCCGCTGAGGCTAGGGGAGAAAAAAACGAGAGGGCCTGGGTTAAGGGTGAAAGGAGAAAAGTTTAAAGGGAATATTAGGGAGGGCTTCTTCACGCAGAGAGTGGTGGGAGTGTGGAATGAGCTGCCGGATAGAGTGGTAAATGCGGGGTCACTTTTAACATTTAAGAAAAACTTGGACGGGTTCATGGATGAGAGGGGTGTGGAGGGATATGATCCAAGTGCAGGTCAGTGGGGCTAGGCAAAAAATGGTTCGGCACAGACAAGAAGGGCCAAAAGGCCTGTTTCTGAGCTGTAATTTTCTATGGTTCTACGGTTCTAAGAGTCAACCACATTGCTGTGGGCCTGGAGTCACATGTAGGCCAGACCAGATCAGGATGGCAGATTTCCTTCCCTAAAGGACATTAGTGAACCAGATGGGCTTTTATAACCATCGATAATAGTTTCATGGTCATCATTAGACTTTTAATTCTGCCATCGTGGGATTCGAACCTGAGTCCCCAGAACATTACCTTGGTTCTTATTAGTTGAATGACAATGCCACTGCCTCCTCCTATTATTACTGGATTATAAAGCTAGCCCATGAGAACCATCCCATCTGGTTCACTAATGTCCCTTTAGGGAAGGAAATCTGCTCTCCTTACCTGGTCTGGCCTAAATGTGGTTGACTTTCAACTGCCCTTCGAAATGGTTTAGCAAACCACTTGATTAGGGAAGAGCAATAAATGCTGGCCTTTCCAATGATACCATATCCCATGAAAGAATATAGAAAAAAATACTTTGAATCAGTTGGCAATCATAGCCCATTTCCTCGATTTCAGTGGAGTTTGGTGCATTGTATCATTGAGATAATGTGTTGTAATTCATTTATAGCAACCAAATAAAGAAATGGTCAAAGGTTTGAAGCCTGTACAGTGATATTGATGTTAAGACTCACAGTAAAGCAGTTTATTCTCAATCCACAAAATTCAGATAATTAGAGTTCGGAAAAATTATGCAGCAAACAATTTTTCCAGCACTACTCAAGGTTTCTCATTCCATTTCACCCCTGCAAAGTCAATATTTCAAATTGTTTCACTTGCATAATTGATGGAGCTCTTCCTAGGCAGAAGCATTAAGTTGGTCTTGTTGTGGAAAAGGTCACAGAAGAATTGATCCCAGGGCTGCTCTGTGTTCGATTAGAACAATAATAGGGAGCGGTCCCACAACAGCTAGGTCCAGTCTTAATTGTGTCAACCTTTCTGAAGAACTGCAGTAAAATGTAACAGGAGACAACATGGAAAACAAAAGGTTAAACTTAAAAATAACTGGATGTGTTTAGCGATGAAGACTTCACCAGCACTGCAGTTCTCTACTGTAACCACAAAGTGGGCCTGCAGCAGTTGCTTTTATGCACAGCACAGGCCAGATAATTTTTCACCCCAAGCAATAAATCAATTAGAATTAATGTATATTGTACACAGTTGCTTTCCGCGGTCTTAAAGGACACCTTTGAGTTTTGGCTTCCTAGGAATCAGTGGGAATTTTCTCTAATCAAAGAGCAGTTAAAGTGTTGAATGCGCCAACACAGTTGAAAAAAACAAATATATACTTAGCATGGGCACATTGCAGAATAATCGTTATAGCTACTGGGTTCTTTCAATGAATCCACTGACATTACTTGATGAAGGATTTTAAGAGCTTATCAGAAATCACAGAAATGAAGGTGGAAACATTTGTAACTGCTGTCTGAACCCTGAGGTGGCATTACATAAAACCATTCCTAGGCAACTATCATTTTTTAGAATACACTCTGTGGAATTTTGGATGTAATCTACCTTATTAAGTTTGATTTTCTTTATTGACAGTGTCTCTCATAGTGCATAACAATAACCATTACGCTCCATGTTGTCAGTGCGGAATGATTATGAGTGAACAGAAAGATCGACCATTAATTGCCAAGAAACTGTGGGCTGGAAAATCAATTGTGTAGCACCGTTAAAGAACTGTGGTTTGCATCACTGGTTTCTGCTTCCCGCACAACATGCATGGCATGAAGACAGAGGGACAATTGTAGGTCTATCCCCCGTGTGCGTTGGAACAGTGTGATCTGACACTATTTTGGCATCAAGCAGCTGATGAATTGAAAGCAGTTCAAGGAAGGTTTATCAAACTATTACCAGGAATGGGCAGGTTGTCTTATGAGAAAAGGCTGGACTTGTTAGGCTTGTATCCGCTGCAGTTTAGAAGAGTAAGAGGTCACTTGACTGAAACATATAAGATCCTGAAGGGTGTTGAAAGGCTGGATGTGGAGCAGATGTTTCCTCTTGTAGGAGAAACTAGGATAAGAGATAATTGTTTAAAAACAAGGTGTCGGCTAATTAGGACAAAGATGAGGAGAATTATTTTCTCTCAAAGGATTGTACATCTTTGGAACTCCCTTCCGTGGAAGCAGAGTCTATATATTGTTAAGTCAGTGCTAGATAGATTCTTGATAAGCATGGGAATGAAAGGTTATCAGGAGCAGAGAGGAATGTGAAGTTGAGGTTATAATCAGATCATACTGACTGTCATAGTAGGCTTGAGGGGCTGAGTGGCCTACTCTTGTTCCCAATTCCTATATTAGTATGATGTGGTTCCAGAATTCAAACCTCTCCCAGCCCATGGAAGAGAGTAGCAAAGGTGCCACGTATGTTGGATGTCTTTTACCAGTGCTGCCTATGCAAGATCCTGGGCATCAGATGGAGCGACAATATCAGCCACAAAGGTGTGCTCCAGAGAACTAGTCAAAGTTGGCTGCAGAATATTGTGACTGAGAGATGACTGAGGCTAGCAGAACATGTATGCCACCGTTTGGGTGTAGAGCGGCAGCAAAAAACCAGAGAAAAGTAGAAATCTGGGCTGGCCAAAGAAAATCTGGTGAAGGACATTTAAGGAGGATGTCCAAGAGTGGGGCAGCATCTGGGCTGGAATGAAAGGGATTGCAATGGAGCATGGCTGGTGGCAGAGTCTTGCTGTACGTTGTCCAGAGGAACTAAGCCTAAGTAAGGCTAAGTCCAGCTCATGACTCTTACCAAAGATCAGGCGTGCAACATACAAGGTGGGACCTGAATCTGTGCAAATTAGAGGATCGCTCCCTGATTTCAAGGTGAGATGGGTTTCAGTAACTTGCCCTTAAACAAAAGTAGCAATCGTTCTCCGCTGGCTTTGTGGAGCTATTTTGTGCCACGTGAGGATAGTTGCCAGGGACGACAGATGGTGACCTGAATGACTGATTCAGGTCTGAAGGTGGTTCTTTCATTGGATTCCGGTCTGCAATAGCACCGGGTAATGGGATAGAGATGGCAGAGAGATCAAGTTCCATGAGAATGGAGGGAAGGAGAGGAGAAGCTTCCAGGTAAAGAGCTAAGGAAAGCTTTTGTTTTACCTTACAAGCGCCTCTAGTTGCTAAGCAATGTCTGCATACCTCCGCTGGCCTACTGATTTTTCATATCATAGCTGTCTATCACAATAGAATCCTAGTTGGAATTGAAACCAACCTCCACACATATAAGCACCTTTCTCCAGCATGAATCTAACTATAGGTTCCTTACTAGACACAGAAACATTAAATTAAACACGGCGAAAGCTATACCTTATTTCTAATGTTTATCAATGCAAATATAAATCGCTTAAAACTACCTTTTCTTTACTAACACTTATCTCTGACTAATATGTCTGAAGAGCAGGACAGTTATTTTCAGACCAATTGTATAATATGCTTTTCTTAGTAGGAGGCTAACTCTAATGCAGCTGAAGGTTAAGCATCAGAATTATTTGAAAGAGATTACACACAGGGTGAGTACAAAGCCACCTTCACATGTGTTTTATTAATAAAAGTTCAACTCTTATATCCAGCTACTGACTGAATTTTGGCTTCCTTTATGAAGAAGCATTTCAAGATAAACTACTTTGTGTTTGTTTAAATGACTGTTTAATTTAAATATTATCTTCAGCCAAGAACAGAAGCTGAAAGCATAGCACCCACATAATATACACTGAGGAATCACTCATTAATTCATCACCTTTGATCAAACACATTGCTTGCATTGTTTCGAACAAAATGATTTTCATTTACCTCCTAGTAAGTGTGAAAATGTGACTTGAATGAAATTTTGAGAACATTCACTCGTACGAGCTTGTCAATTCAAGAATTTTACCGAATATGTTGTTGAATAGCAGCGATGGAGTAACCGACTTAATATCAAATCATCTCTTCCATTTGCACAAAAGGTTGACAAAGCAGAAGAATTTGAAAAAAAGCATCCAGTTTTGGGGTGGCCCGGTGGCACAGTGGTTAGCATTGCTGTCTCACAGCGCCAGGGACCCGGGTTCAATTCTGGCCTCGGGTCTGGGTAGAGTTTGTACATTCTCCCCGTGCCTGCATGCATTTCCTTCAGGTGCTCTGGTTTCCTCCCACAGTCCAATGATGGGGGCGGCACGGTAGCACAGTGGTTAGCACTGCTGCTTCACAGCTCCAGGGACCTGGGTTCGATTCCCGGCTTGCATCACTGTCTGTGTGGAGTTTGCACATTCTCCTCGTGTCTGCGTGGGTTTCCTCCGAGTGCTCCGGTTTCCTCCCACAGTCCAAAGATGTGCGGGTTAGGTTGATTGGCCGTGCTAAAAAAAAATTGCCCTTAGTGTTCTGAGATGCGTAGGTTAGAGGGATGAGTGGGTAAATATGTAGGGATATGGGGGTAGGGCCTGGGTGGGTTTGTGGTCGGTGTAGACTCAATGGGCCGAATCGCCTCTTTCTGTACTATAGGGCTTCTATGATTTCTATGATGTGTGGGTTAGGTTCATTGGCCATGCTAAATTGACCCTGGTATTGGGGGATTAGCAGGATAAATATGTAGGGTTATGGGAATAGGGCCTGGGCGGGATTGTGGTCAGTGCAGACTCGATGGACCGAATGGCCTCCTTCTACACTGTAAGGATTCTATGAGTTTTTCTTCAATTGCTCTCCTCTTAAAAGGCCAAGCTATTAAAAAAGTGCCTATGCATGAGATGGGCAGCGTGCTATCCAGTACTCACCAACATGTCTGTGACTGGTTATCAAGCACAATGCAAGAGTAATGAATACAAGAGCATCAGCCAACATTGGCTCTATCTGCAGTTAATTAGCTGCATTCCAGTCAGTGTCTTGTCGGGAATCCCAATCTTCCAGAGCTACCGTTTTCTTTTAAAATTTGGAAGGACGGTTGCATTATTTGGGATTTTTTTTAATGATAGCATACCTTTTCCAAGAATTCGGCTGACCAGTTTGGCACTTGCAATTATTGCTTATTTGAACAGTAATTACTTTAATGGTTGCAATGGAAACTTTAAAGGAAAAGGCCCTAGTGATTTACCAGAAATCACGTGATGAAGATGAGCTTTACGTTTTGACCTTGTTTTTTTTTAAACTCGGTTGGGAATAAATCCAGGAAGAAAGCTACCCAAATCCGTGCCCTCCTTGCCTTGCATGAAATACAATGTCCAGCTAGCATTCCTCATCACAGTGGAACTGGTCTGTATTTGGAAACCCAAGGGGCTGAGAGAAGAGGGAAGTCCCCAGAATTGATCAGGTTTTATTCTCCTGCGTGCTGAAGCTCAGTTGTTGAGAACCATTGTTGAGGCGAGAGTAACTGCCCTTGACACCATGGCTGCATCTGATCGAGTGTGGCATCAAAGAGCTCTAACAAAGCTGGAGTCAGTGAGAATCAGAGGGAGAAACCTCTTCTGGTTGGAGTCATCCCAGCACAGAGGAAGATGATTGCGGTGGTTGGATGTCAATCAGTATTTTCCAGGACTAAATTTCAAGAATTCCTCAGGGTAGTGTACTGGGCCCAACCACCTTCAGCTGCTTCATCAATGACCTTCACTCCATCATAAGGGTAGATGTGCGAAAGTTCCCTGGTGACTACACAACATTCAGCACTATTTGTGACTCCTCAGATACTGAAGCAGTCCATGTCCAAATGCATTAAGACCTGGACAATATTCAGGCTTGGGCTGACAAGTGGCAAGTAACATTTATGCCACACAAGTGCCAGGAAATGACCATCTCCAACAAGAGAGAATCAGTCCATCGTCCCTTGGCATTCAGTGGCATTACCATTGCTGAATCCCCCCTGATGAACATCCTGGGGGTTACCAGTGACCAGAAACTGTATTGGACTAGCCACAGGAAGACTGTGGATACAAGAGCAGGTCAGAGGCTAGGAATCCTGTGGCGGGTAACTCACCTTCTGGCCCTCCAAAAACTGTCCACCATCTAGAAGGCACAAGTCAGGAGCGTGATGGAATATTCTCCACTTGCCTGAATGAGTGCAGCTCCAACAACACTCAAGAAGCTCAACACCATCCAGGATCAAACAGCCCACTTGATTGGCACCCCATCCACAAACATTCACTCCCTCTACCACTGACAAACAATGGCAGCATCTAGAAGATGCACTGCAGGAACGCACTAAGGCTCTTTAGGAAGCACCTTCCAAACCCACGACCTCTACCATCTAGAAGGACAAGGGCAGCAGACACCTGAGAAAACAACCACCTGGAAGCTCCCCTGCAAGTTACTCACCATTCTGACTTGAAAATATATTGCTGTTCCTTTACTGTCACTGGGGAAAATCCTGGAACTCCCTCCCTAACGTCACTGTGGGTGTTCTACAGGGACTGCAGTGGTTCAAGAAAGCAGCTCACCAGCACCTACGCAAGGGCAATTAGGGATGAGCAATAAATGCTGGCCTAACCAGTGATGCTCACATACCATAAATGAATAAATATAACCCTTCCAGACATTGACTTAGACTGTTGTTCTGTCCTCACACAAGGGAGCACCAAATCAACAGCATCAATGCCCTGCGAACTTTATCCTTTCCAGAATGCTTTCATTTACCCATAAATCTTTGAGGCGACCCACTTTGTTTGTGCTGTGTATGTGAGAGAGAGAGAGAGAGAATGGGGCTTCATCAATTGCTGCCTCATAGAGTCATTCAGTCATAGAATCATAGAAACCCTACAGTGCAGAAGGAGGCCATTCGGCCCATCGAGTCTGCACCGACCACAATCCCACCCAGGCCCTACCCCCACATATTTTACCCGCTAATCCCTCTAACCTACACATCCCTGGACTCTAAGGGGCAATTTTTTAACCTGGCCAATCAACCTAACCCGCACATCTTTGGACTGTGGGAGGAAACCGGAGCACCCGGAGGAAACCCACGCAGACACGAGGAGAATGTGCAAACTCCACACAGACAGTGACCCAAGCCGGGAATCGAACCCAGGACCCTGGAGCTGTGAAGCAGCAGTGCTAACCACCGTGCTACCGTGCCAACCACTGCAGTCATAGAATTTTACAGCACAAAAATAAACCCTTCGGCCCAATGTGTCTGTGCTGGCCATTGAGCAAATATCTATTCTAATCCCATTTTCCAGCACTTGGTCCATAACCTTGTATGCTATGGTGTTCCCAGTGCTTACCTAAATGCTTCTTAAATGTTGTGAAGGTCCCCGTCTCCACCACCTTTTCAGCCAGTGAGTTCCAGATTCCCACCACTCTCTGGGTGAAAAGGATTTTCCTCAAATCCCCTCTAATTCTCTTGCCCCTTACCATAAATTGATGCCCCCTGGTTATTGACCCCTCAACTAAAGTGGAAAGGTTCTTCCTGTCCATGCTATCCGTACCCCTCCTAATTTTGTGCACCTCAATTTGAGTAAATCACTCTTGACCTCCGCTTATCATTCTATGAATACTTGCTTTACCTCTCTAATAACTGCTTGATGACAGACTCCAATGTTTTTATTGGATTTGAGCAAACTGATTTTTTAAGCATCCAATTCGAGGCTGGGTGTGGTTACAGAAAGCTGCCAGTAGATGGCAGTGCATCAGAAATATTTCATTTAATCAGCAGGTATTTCCCAGATTTTGCAATTGTGATGGCAACAACAACTTGCATTTATATTGCACCGTTAATGTAATAAAATGTCGGCAATACCTCACTAATCCCAAACCTCCTCCTGCAGTTGTGATTGCCAGAGCTGATGCTACAGTCCATCCTGTGACAGAGGCTACACACCTAGCACACATCTAGGCGGCACGGTGGCACAGTGGTGAGCACTGCTGCCTCACAGCGCCAGGGACCCGGGTTCGATTCCTGGCTTGGGTCACTGTCTGTGTGGAGTTTGCATGTTCCCCCTGTGTCTGTGTGGGTTTCTCTGAGTGCTCTGGCTTCCTTTGACAGTCTGAAAAACATGCTGATTAGGTGCATTGACCTGAACAGGCGCTGGAGTGTGGCGACTAGGGGAATTTCACAATAACTTCATTGCAGTGTTAATGTAAGCCTTACTTGTGACTAATAAATAAACTTTAACTTTTAGCCCTGCCACAATGAATGGTCTGGCGGCCGTGGCCACTTTCAACTTTGAAAAACAGAGGGGTCTTCAGAAGCATCTCTGACGGGTGAAAATCATAGAATCATAGAAACCCTACAGTGCAGAAAGAGGCCATTCGGCCCATCGAGTCTGCACCGACCACAATCCCACCCAGGCCCTACCCCCATATCCCTACATATTTACCCGCTAATCCCTCTAACCTACACATCTCGGGACACTAAGGGGCAATTTTTAGCATGGCCAATCAACCTAACCAGCACATCTTTGGACCAGAATTTCAGTGCTGGGTGGTCTCCTATTGGCCAGCAACAGGTACCTGCCCGCTGCCCGCAAGTGGCTGAGTCTCCCAGAGATGGCCATGTCATTGGTCACTTTATATCTCTGGGTTCCTGCCCCACATTTCATCCATCGACAGGATTGGAGACTGACTGGGAAATGAAACCTCAGCCCCTCGAGGTCATATAACTAAAGACTTGGTCAAAGAGAAAGTTTTAATATTTTAAAAGCAGGTTTACCTTTATTTTAGCTTTTATCTGAAACTAACAGTGTTAACTTAGTTCATTCTTTGAAAATTTAAATTAAAAGTGAAGGGATTCAATGCATTAAACTCTGTGTTTGGGGGGTGTCTGCGAGAATAATTCTGTGAGATTGGATGCTTACCCTACTTGCTAACATTGGAATGAGCTGCCAGAGGAGGTGGTAGAGGGGGGTACAATTGCAACATTTAAAAGACATTTGGACAGTACATGGATGGGAAAGGTTTGGAGTGATGTGGGCCAAACGCAGTCAAATGGGACTAGTTCATAGAAATCATAGAAACCCTACAGTACAGAAAGAGGTCATTCGGGCCATCGAGTCTGCACCGACCACAATCCCACCCAGGCCCTACCACCATATCCCTACAGATTTACCCACTAATCCCTCTAACCTACGCATCTCAGGACACTAAGGGCAATTTTTAGCATGGCCAATCAACCTAACTCGCACATCTTTGGACTGTGGGAGGAAACCGGAGCACTCGGAGGAAACCCACGCAGACACGAGGAGAATGTGCAAACTCCACACAGTTCAGTTTAGGAAACCAGGTCGGCCTGGTCTAGTTGGGCCGAGGGGCCTGTTTCTGTGCTGTATATCCCTATGACTCTATGACATCACTGTTGCTGCATGTCCCTTGATTAGACGCCAGATTTAAACCAGGAAAGGGGAGTCCACACCACGGAGGTCACAAGGTCATTATGGGGGAGCATTTTCTTTAAGGTCAATGGTGATTGCTGTTGCTCCATGGCTGACTGTAAAATCTAACCCAATGAAACAAAATATATTTTTGTTCCCAACAACTGCCATTGATGTTTCTGAATATGTCCCTAAATATATGTATATCTTTTTAGTTAAGGAACCATTTAGGAATTTAAAACACAACTGAATTCCATCTAATGTTTATCTTAGTTCATTCACAATTAAAGTGAGCCATTCTGAAAATTGTACATTCTATCTCCACTGGAATTAGGCCAGTTCCATTATGCCTTTAAAAACTAAAGTGGAAAATGAGTTCCCAGAATTGCGCACAGAATTCTAGTTGTGTTCTTACTAGTGTATGACACAGAGTTATAATAACTGATGTTACAAATGTGTTGGAGAGACACCTGAAACCTTTGTTCCATCGTTGTCCTTAATCACGCATATTGAAAAGGAAAAGGTGTGTCTTTCCTAACCCCTCTGTGTGCGCAGCCAATTTAAGCAAGCTTTTTGTGTGTTTAAATAAAGAGGATTGTTTATTCATGTTTTTACCCTGAAAATTTAATGTTATGTCACTCAGTCACACACTCTCCCACTCCCTACACACACCCACACACCCCCACTCCCCTACACACACCCACTCCCCTACACACACACGCCCCCCCACACATACACTTACACACATCCACTTCCCTACACACACACACACACCCGCCACACACACACCCCTGCACACACACACACCCGCCACACACACACCCCTGCACACACACACACACTCCTCTACACACACACCCACACCCCTACACACCCACACCCCTACACACACACACCCACACACCCACTCCCCCCCCCACACACACACACACACACACTCCCCTACACACACCCATACACCCACTCCCCTACACACACACACACATACACCCACTCCCCTACACACACACACATACACCCACTCCCCTACACACACACACACACCCATACACCCACTCCCCTACACACACACACACACACACACACACCCACCCATACACCCACTCCCCTACACACACACGCACACCCATACACCCACTCCCCCCCCACACACACACACACCCACACACCACTCCCCTACACACACACACACACACTCACACTCCCCTACACCCACCCATACACCCACCCATACACCCACTCCCCTACAAACACACACATACACCCACTCCCCTACACACACACACACACCCATACACCCACTCCCTCCCCCCCCCAAACACACACACACATACACCCACTCCCCTACACACACACACCCATACACCCACTCCCTCCCCCCCCCCAAACACACACACACATACACCCACTCCCCTACACACACACACACCCACTCCCCTACACACACACACCCATACACCCACTCCCCCCACCACCCCCCCCCACCCCCCCCCACACACACACACACACACACCCACTCGCACACCCCCAAACACACGGGGGAATTTTGCCATCCTGCTCGCCACGGGAATTATGTAAAGATCCATTGACCTCGGGTGGAATTTTGCGGTTTTGGGGTGAACCCGGCTGGAAAATCCCACCCATCTCTCACTCAAAAAAGATACAGTTGAAGAGAATAGCACACTTTTCCAAGTTATGAACAAAAGAAAATTGATAATTCATGTGACTGGCTTGTCTTGGAAAACACACTGTGCATGCCTGACGAAGGAGATGATTTTCATTCCTGAAATGTAGCCAGGTGAATGCGATAGTTAAAGCCGTAGCTGTTGTTGAGCTCCCTCAAAGGGATGGACTTTCCACAGGTCATCAAGTTAGTTACTTGTAGTCTCGATACCAGGTGGTCGGTCTGCTGTATTGGAGAGCTAATGAGTCTCCAGTATATAAGGCATAAATGTTTCTGTCATCCCTGCTGCTGTTGTTGCGTCTCTTACAGACAGCACCGAAAGATTAAAAAAAGGGGAGGCAGTGTGAGTGCCTTGCAATGTGATTTCTCACAGTCCACTTTTCCAAATCTAGTGTTAGGCTCTACCTGGCCCATTGTTTGCAGATATTTACCCCCGAGGTTTGACACAATTGCCATCTCGGTTTTAGAGTGACCCTTCAGGCCAGGAACACACTTTGGATAGTCTCAGGGTATGGCTACTGACACTTCTCAGTCTGGATTGTGCCCTTTTGAGATAGTGTGGCAGTATTTGAATTCACCAACCAAGGCAGGTGGTCCTCGATAGACATTCTTGCAGCATTTTATTGACCACTTTTAAAAGAAAAGTCAGTTCCAGGAGATTCCACGTTGAATGCATTTCATGCTTTTTTAAAAAATTCATTCATGGGACTTGGGCATCACTGACTGTCCAGCATTTATTGCCCTTCCCTAGTTGCCCAAGGGCAGTTGAGAGTCAACCACATTGCCGTGGCTCTGGAGTCACATGTAGGTCAGAGCAGGTAAGGACCAGATAAGATTTCCTTCCCTACAGGACATTACTGAACCAGATGGGTTTTTCCAATGGTTTCATGGTCATCATTAGATTCTTAATTCCAGATATTTTTTACTGAATTCAAATTCCACAATCTGCCATGGCGGGATTGGAACCCGGATCCCCAGAACATTAGCTGAGTTTCTGGATTGATAGTATAGCGATAATACCACTAGGCCATCGCCTCCCTGTTTTATGCTTTAAAAGTTTTGAACAGAATATACCTTTACAGGGCATGACATTCATTTCAACTTGTATTCAAGTGCCTTGAGATGGATTCTATTATTTGATCAGCTTTGTTCAGAGCAGCCTCCATTGACTGGAAACTTGCAGTGAATGATTAACACTCAGACTCTTTTGAACTTCCATCCCTGCTGAAGGTGAACATCTCAATATCTCTCAATTATCTCACTACATTCACCACTTGCCAACAGTGTAATGACAGACAGAAAAAGGCCGCCTGGCTGATCACACCTCAAAATTGTGGTCTCCCGGGGGAAACGAAGAGACATATTTTTTATTGGCCGGGCCTATTTGCGTATGGGTATGATAAGCAAATCTGACAATGACAACTTGTGTTATATCGTTCCTTAATGCAGAAAATGGTTCACAGCACCGCACAGAAGGCAGCACGATGGCACAGTAGTTAGCACTGCTGCTTCACAGCGCCAGGGACCCAGCTTCGATTCCCGGCTCGGGTCACTGTCTGTGTGGAGTTTGCACGTTCTCCCCGTGTCTGCATGGGTTTCCTCTGGGTGCTCCAGTTTCCTCCCACATTCTGAAAGACGCGCTGGTTAGGTGCATTGACCCGAACAGGCGCTGGACTGTGGTGACTAAAGGAAGTCCACAGTAACTTCATTGCAGTGTTAATGTAAGCCTTACTTGTGACTAATAAATAAACTGTAATGGACATCAAATGGAATGGACTTCAGGCAGAAATAGGAGAGGTGACAAAAATGTATGATCAGAAAGGTGGGTTTTCAAATGGCTCTCAACAGCTGGCAGAGGTAGTCAAATGGAAGGGGAAGGGGTTTTGGAAAAGCACTTTTCTGAAAGTAAAAATGTCATTGGTGGTGAAATGGAGGGAGAGAAGAAAACCAACAGGGAGGTACAGAGGTTCAGCACCAGAGCAACAACCAATATAAAATGGAATAAATAAAAGCAGGAAAGTCCTGCTGTCTTGGGAAGGGTAGATCCAAGTCCAGAACCTGTCCAGTGGTGGAGAATCAAAGCCAGTCATGAGTGTTTGTGTTTTGAAATGCAATTATGTAAGAAATTATGTAAGAATGGTCCGATCTGGCTTGCCATTGTTATGTGGCCTCTGCCATGAGGCACAAGAGGGTCGGTTTAGCTCAGTTGACTGGACGGCTGGTTCGTGATGCCAACAGCGCAGGTTCGATTCTCGTACTGGCTGAGGTTATTCATGAAGGTCCTGCCTTCTCAATGCGCCTCAGGTTAAATCATTACCAGTGAGCTCTCCCTCTTATAGGGAAGAGCAGCCTCTGGTCACCTGGGACTCTGGTCACTTTAACTTCCATGATACATAGGGCCAGGGGGAGCCATGTTACATTCAGTTCAATAAAGACATTGTACTCGGAAAACTCTACTTCTTTGGCCTGGTAACAATGAGGCTAAGATCCAAAGCCAGTGTGGTGATTAGGAGTAAAGCACGTTTCATGATCTGATGACAATTTTACATTATTATAAGAAGAGCCTTTCCTCAAATAATTTGAGAAAGAATGCGAACAGGAGGATGTTCAATTCTGGAAAAGAGGAATGCTGCAATGGAAGGTGAGAGGAAAGGAGGTCACAGTCATATCTGATGTCATGGGATCACAAACCAGACATTGCAGATAACCCTGTGATGAGGTTATTTCTTCTTAAGTTTTTTAAGTTTATTTATTTGTGTCACAAGTAGGCTTACAGTAACACTGCAATGAAGTTACTGTGAAAATCCGCTAGTCGCTACACGCCGGGGCCTATTCGGGTACACTGAGGGAGAATTTAGCACGGCCAATGCACCTAACCAGCACGTCTTTCAGACTGTGAGAGGAAACTGGAGTACCCGGAGGAAACCCACGCTGAAACGGGGAGAACGTGCAGACTCCGCACAGGCAGTGACCCAAGCCGGAATTGAACCTGGGTCCCTGGCGCTCCGAGGCAACAGTGCTAACCACTGTGCCACCGAAACTGAGTGAAAAATGGGCACATCATTAGAGAAGAGGGAGCAGTATGCTAGAGAATTAGATCATTTTCAGACTCTACAGCTAAGCAGTATTTGCAGCCTTTACCGGGGCCGTCCCTCACAAATGAAAACGCTAAGTGCTGATCTCAAACCTGACACACATTCCCACTCTCTCCACCTTTAATGTTCCAGTGCTCCCTCTTCTGGCCGTTCATTATAATGTGGCGATGCCGGCGTTGGACTGGGGTAAACACAGTAAGAAGCTTCACAACACCAGGTTAAAGTCCAACAGGTTTATTTGGTAGCACAAGCCACAAGCTTCCGGAGCGCTGCCCCTTCATCAGGTGAGTGGGAGTCCTGTTCACAAACAGGGCATATAAAGACACAAACTCAATTTATAAAATAATACACGACACACGGCAATGCAGGGTCGCTGAGCAGAGACCGACAGCCAAGTTCCGCACACACGAGGAAGGCCTCAACCGACCCTGCATTGCCGTGTGTCGTGTATTATTTTGTAAATTGAGTTTGTGTCTTTATATGCCCTGTTTGTGAACAGGACTCCCACTCACCTGATGAAGGAGCAGCGCTCCGAAAGCTAGTGGCTTGTGCTACCAAATAAACCTGTTGGACTTTAACCTGGTGTTGTGAGACTTCTTACTGCGTTCATTATAAACGCAGGCATACTGACATTTATCAGAATTTGAGCCTAGTCAGGAGAATTTCCATATCTGGTCTTGCTGTGAGAGGGTTTCGAGCTTGTTGTCTGACACAGTGCAGACTTTAATGAGAATCCAATAAAGTAGCATCAAAATGACAATTGGTCAATTATTTTTTCCAACTTAAAAGACCTGAGAACATCAATGCCAATTGACATCTGAATCCTCACCTTCAGCAGCACAGAATTTCAGTATTATTATTAGTAGGCCTAATATCATTGGGTATTGCTCCATGGCAAAACCTCTAGCAATCAGAATCCACCTGCCAACCAATAAGTGTTCTTTTCTCTTACAGTATAAATTTGTCTCCCTATAATCAGTATTCCTGCAAAATATGCAAGATGAAAATCTTCGACTAAAATGTTTTTCTTTCCAGTAATATTTGTGTTGCTTATAAATATCCTTTTCACTGTGTGCCTGTGATTTAACGTCTCCCTGGTTAGAGTGGTTAGAGTGGTTAGTGGTTAGAGTGCAAAGGAGATTTACCAGGATGCTGCCTGGTTTAGAGGGTAGGTCTTATGAGGAAAGGTTGAGGGAGCTAGGGCTGTTCTCTCTGGAGCAGAGGAGATTGAGGGGAGACTTAATAGAGGTTTATAAAATGATGAAGGGGATAGATAGAGTGAACATTCAAAGACTATTTCCTCGGGTGGATGGAGCTATTACAAGGGGGCATAACTATAGGGTTCGTGTGGGAGATATAGGAAGGATATCAGAGGTAGGTTCTTTACTCAGTGAGTGGCTGGAGTGTGGAATGGACTGCCTGCAGTGATAGTGGAGTCAGACACTTTAGGAACATTTAAGCGGTTATTGGATAGGCACATGGAGCACACCAGGATGATAGGGAGTGGGATAGCTTGATCTTGGTTTCAGATAAAGCTCAGCACAACATCATGGGCCGAAGGGCCTGTTCTGTGCTGTACTGTTCTATGTTGTATACATCACCTTAAAGAGGGAAAGACAAAACATATATTTCTCCTTAGCCATGGTGACTTTATTGGAATTTAATTTATGGAAATTGTCCTCAATGTGGGTCTTTCTTGAATAAAATAATTGAGAGTTGTTTGTTTGTAAGCACAATACTGTTAAAGAAAATGCTTAAAGAACAACCTACAGTGTGGCAAATCCACACAATATTATGTTATTTTGCGCTTACAATGACCATTGGGAATGATCAGGTGATTGAAGGATCATAGAATCATAGAAACCCTACAGTGCAGAAGGAGGCCATTTGGCCCATCGAGTCTGCACCGACCACAATCCCACCCAGGCCCTACCCCCACACATTTTACCCACTAATCCCTCTAACCTACACATCTCAGGACTCTAAGGGGCAATTTTTAACCTGGCCAATCAACCTAACCCGCACATCTTTGGACTGTGGGAGGAAACCGGAGCACCCGGAGGAAACCCACGCAGACACGAGGAGAATGTGCAAACTCCACACAGACAGTGTCTGGTCAAATTTATTCTGTTACAGTTGTCTTTTATACAGATCATGCGAGTATATTCAAGTCTGTACAGATCTGATCACATTCCTCAATACAATGGATTTCCTACCTTGTTTGCCCAATAGATCTGTACCAGAATACAATTACACCCATAATTAAATCACTTATGTGACTGTAGCTTTTTTTTCCTAGAGAATTTCACTCTTTGTATGCCTTTATTTTATGCGCATCATAAACTATATGCTATCCTCTCAATCACCTGTCAAACCACGCTAAACAATATTTTCTGAGTTAGCCCTTTATTTATATTCTACTTTCTCAATAGTAACTAAGTGAAAAAAAGATTAATATTCAGTAAAACTTCCTATCGACAGTTCAGTGAAACTGAAATGCTTCGGCCCCAAGGATAGTGCAATTAAAATGCGTGTCCAGTCAAGAATTAATTCTTTGACTTTAGGTCAGTTTTTGTCTCTTCTTTTGAGGTTCAACGCTGCAGGATCTCCCTGTGAAAATCCTTACTCAGTCAGGCTGTCTCTACCATGCATTCACTGTGTTTATTTCTTTGCTTTGGGGATATTGGTGACTTTGTCCAAACAGTATTTATTGTTTGGAGGTCAATTGGAGACAATGGGGGTGAATTTTCCCATTCTGCCCATCACAGGAATCGTAGCAGGCGAGGGGCGGAACACGGAAAAGTCCGTTGATGTCAGGCAGGATTTTCCGGTTTCGGAGCGAGCGCAGCCAGAAAATCCTGCCCAGGGAGAGCAGGCCAGTAGGGCCAAATAAGACGACCATAAGACATAGGAGCAGAATTAGGCCACTCGGCTCATCCAGCCTGCTCCGCCATTCAATCATGGCTGATATTTTTCTCATCCCCATTTTCCTGCCTTTTCCCCATAACCCCTGATCCCCTTAAATGGCCTGTTCCTGCTCCTCAGTCCTTTGTTCAATCATGTAGCATGGGACTGGAGTCATGTATAGGTCAGAATGTGTCAGGTTGGTCAGTCTCTCCTTGAAAGACATTAGAAAGCCACGTGGGCTTCTACAGTAACCTGGTAACTTTGGAAACCATTCTGCTGGTGCAAGTCCACACACTGTGCACTCTACATTGACACCACGGTCAGAGTGCACAATGACTGAAGCAGAAAACGTGGTAACTGCTGAAACAAAAAAGGAGATAAACAGGAAACAGCTGGTGGATGATAAACCAATCGCCTGCAGTATGTTGGACCTCCTCTAGACCCATAGAAGGAACATGTATTTGCCCCCAGCCATATTGGTTCCACTGACCTTAACAGGAGGTTTTTTTTACTTATTCTTTCACGGGTTGTGGGTTTTGCTGGCTGGACCAGCATTTATTGCCCACACCTAATCGTCTTTGAGAAGGTGGTGGTGAACTTGCTTCTTTAGCCACTGCAGTGTAGGTAGTGTAGGTACATCCACAGTGCCGTTATGGAGGGTGTTCCAGGATTTTAACGCAGAAAAGGTGAAGGAACGGTGATACATTTCCAAGTCAGGATGGTGAGTGACTTAGAGGGGAACTTGCTGATGATGGTTTCCCATGTATCTGCTGCCATTGTCCTTCGAGGGTTTGGAAGGTGCTTTTGAAGGAGCTTTGCCGAGTTGCTGCAGTGCATCCAAATGGTACACACCAGAGTGCATCGATGACGGAGGAAGTGGATGTTGAAGGTGGTGGATGGGATACCACTCAAGTGGGTTGCTTTGTCCTGGATGGCGTCAAGCTTCTTGAGTGTTGTTGGAGCTGCACTCATCTGGACAAATGGAGAGTTTTCCATCACACTTCTGATTTGTGCCTTGTAGATGGTGGACAGGTAAACTGGATATAAATTCACCGGGAAGCCTGGTAATTTATTTATTTATTAGTGTCACAAGTAGACTTATATCAATCCTGCAACGAGGTTACTGTGAAAATCCCCTAGTTGCCACATTCGTCAGGTACACTGAGGGAGAATTTAGCATGGCCAATGCACCAAACCAGCACAACTTTAGGACTGTGGGAGGAAACCGGAGGAAACCTATGCAGACATGGGGAGAATGTGCAGACTCGGCACAGAGAGCGAATCAAGCCGGGAATCGAACATGGGTCCCTGGCACTGTGAGGGAGCAGTGCTAACCATTGTGCCACCGTGCCGCCAATCAGTCATATCTACCATTTCGGGAAAACCTATAGATCCACCCATAGTTTCCATATTGGTATTTCCTAGTCTCCTTTGAATTGGATAGAATCCATTTTTTCCCTTTATGTTCCAGGTGAACTTCCAGTAATGATTGCAGGTTGGACTTAAGACTCAAGTTTTCTGCAGATGGTTTTGTGAAAGCAACCATTGATATCTGGAAAGGCCTAGCAAGCCACTCGGTTCAAGAGAAATTAGGGATGAGCAATAAATGTTGGCCTTTTACCAGTAACTCCCACAGCCCATCAAACAATATTGAAAAATATTGGTAGATATTCTGACTCCTCTGTGACAAAATGTGAGACGGTCTGACTGTATGGAAGTGGTTGTAGAGTGAGGAAATGGTGGGAGATAAAATTGAGTGTCCTCAGCAGAAATATGGAAGTTGACCCCATGTCGGTGGATGGTGTTATCGAGAGGCAGGATGTAAATGAGGAACTGAGACCGCTCTGTAGGAGTGGAAAAAGAAGTCATTACTGGAGATGCACTGACTGCTTTCGGATGGACTGGAGTAAAAGCGAGCCAGGGCAGCCTTTGTAGGCTAGGACAACAGACAAGAGGCTTGGGGGCAGAATGGCATGAATGATCATCTCATGTGCTACCGACTGCTGCAGGAGCACAAACAGGGATTGTGCCCCAGTCGCAGGATATTGCATTTGTAACTTCAGCCATGTTAGCCTCAGAGCTGTGGGTAGGCAGACCAAAGGGCCTTGAATAGGGAGTTTGGGTTGGATGTGTGTGGTTTTCAGAGATGGTAACACATTTAGCGAGGAAAAGAAAATTAGATGGAACACTAATTGAAGCGAATGGATGAAGATTGGAGTCAAAGGAGGTTTTTTTTGTAAAGTGGGATGATATAAAAAACAGCTTTGGACAATAGCGAACCAGATGGGTCTTCATGACAATTGACATGACAGTGATTTCCAGATTTTTATTGAATTCAAATTTCTGCTGTGGTGGGATTCAAACTGGTTCCCAAGCGTGTTACCTTTAGCCGTTGGATTTCTCGGCCAGTGATAGTAACCACTACGCCACTGCTTCCTCATGCTTTATATTGTTGCTGTTTCTGTCATTTGTTGTATATTTTGAACATTCACATGGAGTGGAAACCCACAGCTGCACAATAGACTTTCAAAATCACCAGAACCAGATTTAACTTCAGCAGCTGTTTCATGGCGATGTTCAAAATATACAACAGAATGGAGTGCTGATCAGAAAAGCAATAAGCCCTCGTAATCAGAAACAGCGTACAGAAAAGAGCCGACATCGGCAAGGACAGAGTTTAAGTTAAAAACTTGGATGGGACATTTCATTCGGGAAGGAGAAATACCGATTCTGTTGATGACTTGCATTACCGGATTTTGAGTAACGTCAGAATTACTGTAGGGGGCGGCAAGGTGGCACAGTGGTTAGCACTGCGGCCTACACACTTCAGCCAGAGAAACTCGGCCTCACAGCGCCAGGGGACCCAGGTTCGATTCCCGACTTGGGCGGAGTCTGCCCATGTCTACGTGGGTTTCCTCCGGGTGCTCCCGTTTCTTCCAACAGTCCAAAGACTGGTCAGGTGGGTTGGACATGCTAAATTGCCCCTGAGCATCAGGGCGACTTGCAGGATAAATACATGGAGTTATGGGGATAGGGTCTGGGTGGAATTGTCAGTGCAGGCTTGATGGGCTGAATGGCCTCCTTGTGCACTGTAGGGATTCTATGATTCAGAAACCTCTGCATTAGCAGAATTTTACTGTCATGCAGCACTTTATGTCAAGAACTTATTTTCCAACAAATATGTCTTACTATTTCAATACAAGGAGGAAGTCGCTATGTTATTGTGGTATTTCTGTCTGGGAAAGTACTAAATCAGTTAAAATCCTGGAAATTATATTACTACACTGTTTACCGGAAAGCAGTTCTGTGTAATAATTGAATTCAAGTTTGGCACAGCGCTGATTAGAGCTCTTTGCTTCTGTGGTTGGTTTATTAAATTCATATTTTTGCATTAAAGTATTATGAGCACTCACAATATTTTGCAGTCAGAATGTTAGCTGTACTTCCTGACAAGGAGACACGATGTGCACAGCTTCCTCTTGAACATAGTAATACAATTTGGGAACTTTCTTTGACTATTACAGTGGCCAAAATCAGTCTTTTAATGCATGATTTCCCAAACTTTTCAAACTGCAGAACTCCTAGTAACCTCCCAAGCACATCGGGGAGTCCAAAACTTTCTCAGAATGTCAACACCCATTTATTGCTGCAAAGATCGGTTCTCACACACACACACACTCATCCTCACACACTCACACTCATCCTCACACACACACACACTCTCATCCTCACACACACACACACTCATCCTCACACACACTCATCCTCACACACACACACACTCTCATCCACACACACACACTCACACTCATCCTCACACACACACTCATCCTCACACACACACTCACACTCATCCTCACACACACACTCATCCTCACACACACACACTCACACACTCTCATCCTCACACACTCATCCTCACACACACACACTCTCATCCTCACACACACACACACACACACATATCCTCCGTTAGGATACCAGATCAGAAATCTCAAGGTATATTATGAAGCCAGTCTAGACCCAAAGATTTTCTATTTTGGCATGAGTGTGATGATAAGATGTTTCAATCCAGGCATTAATTTATTGAAGAAAAAAGGGAAACTTTTATCAAAACAAACTTTATTTACCAACACAGTTTAATTATAACAAATGAATTAGCTTAACCTTTAACAATTGAATCATAATTAAACATGACAAGATACAAGTCTTAACTGTGGCTCTGGAATCACATGTAGGCCCGACCAGGTAAGGATGGCAGATTTCCTTCCCTAAAGGACACTAGTTTTCCCGACAATCAACAATGGTTTCATGGTCATCAGTAGATTCTTAATTCCAGATTTGTTTACTGAATTCAAATTCCACCATCTGCTGGGTCCCCTGGGTCCCCAGAACGTTACCTGAGTTTCTGGATTAAAAGTCTAACGATAATACCACTAGGCCATCACCTCCCAATTCAAGCAATATTCCTCTTATAGCCTTAAACCCCTCTCTTTAAAATTAGTTAGCAAAACATAGGCATACTTGCTATGACTTAGGTTACCATTCCTACAGCTTTCAGAACACCTCTGGAGCGAGAGAGAGACACCTGTTTCTTCTGGCAGTCCAAACAGCAATTCCTTTTGCTTTTAAGCTCATGCCAAATAAAAAATGAAACTGAGAACAATATTTCTTTCCTGCGAGCTTTGCTCTTCCCATTAAGCAGATGGCTCTATCTCTGTCAATCAACTGAATCTAAATTATTCTGAAGCCCCAAGAGAACCTAAACAAACAAAAATCCATTAACTCTACAAAGTAACACATTCCTGGCTAAAATCAGTTATTCACCTGTATTGTTAGCATCTGCTGCATGTTTACTAGGCAAATTGACTCTTGTAAAACACTGCCTCTTAAAACAACCCCACTTTACACACAAAATATAGCAAAGTAGCACAGTATCATCACACCTCACACACTTGCCCTCACACACACATGAGCCATTGCAAATTCCAACAAGGAATGGAAATCTGTTTCTCCCTTCAAACCTGTTAATGTTCTTTCTGAATATTTTTTACATTTTCTGTTTGCATTTCATAGTTCTTTTATCTGCATTTTCTGCACTTTGTCTTAACATGCCAGTATTGGACAATGATCTTATAGTAACATGGCCTGTATGCAACTTTCAGATAGGTATCCTTCCAAGTGCAAAAGTGTCACGGTTTGGTTAAAAATTGAATGCATCGACCAACACAGACATTTTTCTCTCCCACCTTTGGTGGGACGGCAGCAAATGTTGCCTGTGGCATTGATACCTGCTTAGTGGCATGAAAACATCCTGTGTCTAGGTTAGACAATCTCCCAGATTCCTGTCGCCCCTCTTTTGTTTGCATATGTGCACCTGTGGTATTGAGAAACTCGTTTTTGTGCTTCTAACATGAACAGGTCATTGTTCTCAGACTTGGAGAATCAATCGACAAACTATTTCATTTTGCAAACAGAGTCATGTGCGCAGAGGAACAGGAATTCAGGCAAAATGCTGTAAGGTGCAAAAGTACAGCAAGGGCGTTATGGTAATTTTATATCAAGCACTTGATCAAACAAAGCTGGTTTATACAAATTCTGAGAGCGTTCTGAGGGGTAAGCAGTGTTGGGATTAGGTACAGGCAAAGCTTATTGAAATGGCTCCAGTTATAAAGGGCAAAAGTTGCATTTATTCTCTTTAGAGCAATGAACTCAAAGGTGGTTTCGATACTGGTGTTCAAAGTCAAGTAGGTTTTAGATAAGCAAATGAAAGGAAACTGCCCCCAATGTCTGAAGGATAATTAACCAAAGGACAATGGCTTTATCTGATCAGTGAAAGTCCTAGAATGGATATGAAGAAAATAGTTAGGGGTGGCATGGTGAAACAGTGGTTAGCACTGCTGCCTCACAGTGCCAGGTATCTGGGTTCAATTCCAGCCTCGGGTCACTGTCTGTGTGGAGTTTGCACGTTTGCTCCCATGTCTGCGTGGGTTTCCTCCAGGTGCTCCGGTTTCCTCCCACAATCCAAAGATGTGCGGGTTAGGTTGATTGGCCATGCTAAACTGACCCTAGTGTCAGGGGGATTAGAAGGGTAAATGTGTGGGGTTATGAGAATAGGGCCTGGGTGGGATTGTGGTTGGTACAGACTCATTGGGCCAAATGGCCTCATTCCATACTATAGGGATTCCATGATTTCTGTGCAACAAGTGCTTTGGGTTTGGAACGCCTGAAAGTGTATTCAATATGGATAAAATAAATGCCTTCAAATGGAAGGGCCACGTATTTGACATAAGAAAATTTGTATGGTTTCTGGTAAAGAGAGGTTTGATTGGATGCATTTGAAAGAGCCAGTGATAAGTGATGGACCGAATGGACTACACCTGAGGAACTCTCCGATAAAAAGTTCCATTATCACCCAATTTTCCCCTTACTCTCTTTCGTTCTATTATTAATTTCTCTTGGCTTCTATCCTATCACGGAGCACGCCTTTTGATCTTTCCTCCTCTCTCCATCATTCTCTGCCTTCCCCCTTCTATAAAACAAAACTGTGACAGTGCAAACAATTGTCAGTTCCGATGGAAGTTGAACAGTTGGAATGTATTCCTGTCACACTCTCTCTCTCTCTCTCGCCACAGATGCTGAGGATCCCACTGGACATTTCCAACATTCTCAATCCGTATTCCATATTTCCAAAATCCACAAGTATGAAGCCTTGGTTGTTATCATCAGTATTGGACAATGATGTCTCAAACAGAAACAATCCAGTATGCCGCCTCTCCTGCCACTGCTGGGAACTCCGACTCTTTTTCACTTCCTATCTCCTGCTGGCTCACCTTCGATCTTCACCGTTGGCCATTGGCTTTTCTGCCCAACAACAGCGAGATCAAATAAATCAAACAGGCCAATTGAAGAAAGGCCTGTCGGAGTACTGGCTGCTGAGAGGCTGACTGGTCAGTGTCACGGACCCCCTGGAGACCCAACCTGGATCCTTGAGAGTCCCCGGAACTCAGTTTGGGAACCCTTGCTTTAATGGATCAAATATTGCTGCTGCAAATAAAGATTTAAAGTAAAGTTAAAGTTTATTTATTAGTCACAAGTAAGGCTTACATTAACACTGCAATGAAGTTACTGTGAAATTCCCCTAGTTGCCACACTCCTGTTCAGATCAATGACCTAACCAGCACGTCTTTCAGAATGTGGGAGGAAACCGGAGCACCCGGGGGAAACCCACGCAGACACGGGAAGAACATGCAAACTCCACACAGACAGTGACCCAAACTGGGAATTGAACCCAGTCCCTGGTGCTGTGAGGCAGCAGTGCTAACCACTGTGCTACGGTGCCACCCACATATGTGTGAGTTCAAGAATATTTCACTTATTAATACACAATAAAGAATGAGAGGGGTGGGTGAGCATGAGGTCAATTCTTTTTATTCATTAATGGGATGTGGGCTTCACTGGCTAGCCATTTATTGCCCATCCCTAATTGCCCTTAAGCTGAGTCATTGCTGGGCCATTGGGGTACTTGCTATTGCATCTACACAGAGTTCAGAACAGAACAACAAGGAGATGGTGTGACACAAGCACATTTCTGCAATTGAATCAGCTTCTGTGAATGGAGATGACTCACTATCCTCATCTTAACTCGGTTTGGTGAAACTGAGTGAATGTGAGCCCTGGAGGCTTGGCTTCTGAAGAAATCCAAAATCAAAGTATATGTCAACAAAAAAACAGCATCCAAAACCAGGTCTGACCAACAGCACAAAACATCCATGTTATTTAATATGCTTTAAATGCAGGAAACTCGGTCACCAGCACCCTCCCCGACCAATTCCTGTATTTTCTTCTCCTTTGACACTTCCCCCTGTTTGTATTGGGGGCAGTAGGATGACAAAAATGATCAGGACACCAAGAGATGGTGCGAATCTTCTTCAGATAGTTCTGAATAAGTTTGTTTGTAATCACTGTAACCAGGATAATCGAACATCTCTTCTGAAAGCGCAGCATCGCTGACAGCGCTGTAATAAAGCACCATTCTCAATTATGCCCTCAAGCCTTGGAGTGAAGATTGAACCCACTCCTGAATCAGAGGGAAGGATTGCACTGCTGAGACAAATTGTCATCTCCACTTTCTAACTAACCATCTAGCTCACATCCAATGACACATGGACTGCAGTCAAATCCTTAGTGGGTGGTGATGCCCTCTAGTTTACTCAGGGAACTTGACTTACTGTGGCAACATGCACTTTTACACATATGTTGTAGCCTGGGGCTCTGGGTAATGATGGTCGAGGCTCCAATATTCGTTTCATCACACGACTGACCATGAATCTCTCCCGCTGTTACCAACAACCATTATAGAATCATAGAATCCTACAGTGCAGGAGAAGGCCATTCGGCCCATCGAGTCTGCACCAACCACATTCCCACCCAGATCCTATCCCCATAACCCCATGCATTTACCCTCACTAGACCGCCCCTGACACTGAGGGGCAACTTAGCATGGCCAATCCACCTAACCCGCACATCTTTGGACTGTAGAAACCACACTACCAGAAGGACATGGAGGCTTTGGAGAGGGTACAGAAAAGATTTACCAGGATGTTGCCTGGTATGGAGGGCATTAGCTATGAGGAGAGGTTGGAGAAACGTGGTTTGTTCTCACTGGAACGACGGAGGTTGAGGGGCGACCTGATAGAAGTCTACAAGACTATGAGAGGCATGGACAGAGTGGATAGTCAGAAGCCTTCTCCCAGGGTGGAAGAGTCAATTACTAGGGGGCACAGGTTTAAGGTGCGAGGAGCAAAGTTTAAAGGAGATGTACGAGGCAGAGTTTTTACACAGAGAGTTGTGGGTGCCTGGAACTCGTTGCCAGAGGAGGTAGTGGAAGCAGATATGGTAGTGACTTTTAAGGGGCGTCTTGACAAATACATGAATAGGATGGGAATAGAGGGATATGGTCCCCAGAAGGGTAGGGGGTTTTAGTTCAGTCGGGCAGCATGGTCGGTGCAGGCTTGGAGGGCCGAAGGGCCTGTTCCTGTGCTGTAATTTTCTTCGTTCTTTGAAGCTGGAGCACCCGGAGGAAACCCACGCAGACACAGGGAGAACGTGCAAACTCCACACAGGCAGTGACCCAAGCCGGGAATCGAACCCGGGTCCCTGATGCTGTGAGGCAGCAGTGCTAACCACTGTGCCACTGATGCGCGATTAATTCACTCGAGAGGCTAGATCGTACTCGGGAAATAAAGGCTTTTATTCGCAACAAGAATAGAGCATACTGCTTAACAATACTATCCCAGACTAAGGGTCACTAGGAAGTGGCAGTGACCTTTATACTCCTATAAGAAGGCGGAGCCAAATGGAGTGTACCACAGAACAATGTTAACAGCTGGAACACCCCAACCCTAACCCCAACAGTAACAAGAGTAACATATGTACAAGTACCCATAGTGATAACCATCTATGGTTCAGTACCCATAGTGGTAACCAACTATGGTTCACCACAGCCACCGCGCTGCACATTGGTATGTGTTGGATGGATTTACAGCTTGCTACCCAACCTGCTTCACTGTGATATGAACACAGCAGCCTTGACCATCAAACCCTGGAGTGGTGCTTGAACCCAGAGCTTCTGGCTCAGAAGCAGGCAGGCTACCCACTGCACCACAAGGCCTCAAATTCTTAATACTAAGTGTTAATTAACTAATTTACCTTTCTTTCTGCAAAAAAAATTGCATAAAGTTTTTTTTTTCATTAAAGTAAGCTTTGCAATAGGAATCATCCTGACAGAAATTAGAAAATCAGCCTCTGTAATCCAATTTCTCATCTGGGTTTGCTTAATTCTCTATTAGATCAGAAACTTAATATGAACAAATCCTGCAGCTGGCAATCCTTTCACATTTCATTGTAAATAAATCAGCCACAAATTGTGGGCTTTTGCAAGGACAGATAATTCACAGAACCTTGTCGGCCGGTTCTAGTTACTCAAATGGAAAATGTCAGTGTAGTAACTGGGCAGACACGGATAGCAGTTTTACAAGTCTGCTCATCATTTAGAGTTCTGTTTATAACATGATTGGGAATATATATTTCAAATTTTGAAACTTTAATGCGGAATCTGTACTTAATTCCACTTGATTTTCCGACCTTGGCTTTTACGCCCACATTTCCTTCTCGATGAGGTAGACTGGAATTACAGTATTCAAAGCTATATTCTGGGATCTTACAGCAGAAAAGTCTTTTAGTTCCAGTGATAATGAATAACCCTGGAGTTACGAATGAGCATGAGGGGCTGATGGCAATTCATGACTTAAATGATACCTATTTTTAAAGAACAACTAGATAAAACAAAGTCTTGTATTTATCGAGTGCATTTTGCAAGCCAATGACATCCCAAAGTGCTTTACAACCAATGAAGTACATTTGAAGTGCATTCCCTATTGTAATTTAAGAAATGTTCCACAATGAAGAGTAAAGTGATAATGACCAATCTATTTTAGTGACCTTCGTTGAGGGATAAATGTTGACCATGGTGAACTCCACCGCTCATCTTCAAAATACAACAATGGGATCTTTTACTTCGAATCTTCTGATCTCGTCGATGGTAACACCCCCCCCCCCCCCCCCCCCCACCACCCCCCCACCTCTGTCGCCCCTGCCCCCGCCAGTCCACCAGTTCCCCAATGGCTGAGGGTGCAAACCACACAAAACAAAATGCCATAGATATTGGCAGGACTGGAAGATCCCACTGGCGGCAGCGTTGCACGTGAACCTGGGCCAGTTGGGAGCAAGGGCACGCATTCCCCGGGGCTGGAAGGCTTCAGCTGGTGTCAGGGCATTGTAGGGAGTGGATCTGCAGAGTTGTGCCGTTAAACCCTTTGCTGTACAGAATTCTTCTCAGTCAATAAATCCTTTAGTTTGTTACCAGCCACATTGAGCCGCCTCGGGTTATTAGATGGATGATCTCCAATCACTTGCCTTTGATCCATGTTCCCTGCCACTCTTACTGAACATAAATCTATTGCTCTCAGCCTTGAAAATGATGATCGATTTAACATCCACAACCTCTTGGAGCAGTGAAGTGCGGATTTCCAATGCCTTTTGTTTGAAAATAGTGTTTCCCGATTTCACTCCTAAATGGCCCAGTTCTACTTTCGTAACTATACATTATCCCACCAGATGAAAGAATTTCTTTGTTTACATCCTATCAAATTCCATTGTCACCTTGGTCTGACCACCCATCAGCCACCTACATAGGGTTACATGGGATATGTGGCACAGAAACAGGCCATTTGCTTCAATCAGCACATGCCGGCATTTATGCCCTGCTTGAGCTTCCTCTCATCTTTCCTCATCTAAATTATCATCATAACCCTCTACGTCTATTCCCTTCTCCATAGATACTTGCTAGCTTCTATTAAGGTACCAGAACAGGAACCCCAAAGTATATTATGAAGCCTAGCTAGACCCCAATAGTTTTTCTATTTTGGCATTAGTGTGAGGGTAAGGTACTTCACTCCAGGTGTGATTCTATTTATACATTATGAAGCTTTTATCAAAACAAACATTATTTATCAATACAGTTTATCAATATCGATTGAATTAGCTTAACCTTTACCAATTGGAATACGTAAACATGACAAGATACAATTCTTAATTGCTAATCTATCTCTATTAATTTAAGCAATATTCCTCTTATGGAGTTAAACACCTCTTCAAAATTCATTAGCAACACAAAGGCTTACATGCCAGTACGTGGGCTACCAGTCCTCAAGCCTCCAGAACACCTCTAACGGGGGTGGGGAAAGATCGGGTAATAATGATAATTCAAATTTATGAATTTATTATCATGGGAATCCCGTTATGCCACTGACACTGATACAATCGCAACGAGGCTTCTCGCTGATGTAAAAGAGAATTTGGGCATCTCATGAGATTTTCCAATCCTGTCATGAAACCCATCAAGAAGAACGGGAATGGAAAGTTCTGGCACACATTCGTCCAAATATTCATTCACTCTGATTCTGATGATAGATTCCAGAATCCTCTACACAATTGACATTGACCTGACATTGTCTGCGGTTACCTCCCTTCCCTTTCCCTCTCTCCTTCTGACCAAGACTGCAAGAAACTACAAAGTGTTGTGAATGTAGCCCAGTCCATCACGCAAAGCAGCCTCCCAACCATTGACATCATCTACACTTCCCGTTGCCTTGGAAAAGCAACCAGCAGAATTAAGGGCCCCGTGCACCCTGGACATACTTTCTTCCACATTTTTCTGTCGAGGAAAAAATGCAAAAATCTAGATCACATACCAACTGACTCAAGAACAGCTTCTTCCCTGCTGCCATCAGACTTTTGAATAGACCTACCATATATTAAGCAGATCTTTCTCTTCAGCCTATCTGTAACTGCAATACTATATTATGCACCCTTTCCCTTTCTTCTCCCCATGTACTCTATGAATGGTATGCTTTATCTGTATAGTGCGCAAGAAACAATGCTTTTCATTGTATCCCAATACATGAGACAGTAATAAATCAAATCAAAAATACTGACATTTGTAAAATTCTCCTCTAAATTCAGCAATGATTAATTGCAGATTATTACCCTGAAAACATCCCTCATCAGCTTCGCTTTACAAAAGACATGTAAATGTCATTTTCTTTCAAACTTGCTTTTCCACCCACCCTCTTTTCTTTTTTCCCCACCACCACAGTGGGATATCTCCCTGTACATGAGAGGATAAACTTTCTCTCAGCCCAATTTCCTCAGTTGGCAGATGCCTGTTTCCTTTGGAATGTCGCTCTTGATAACATTTCTCCCAACGGATCATTAAAAATATTAAAATTTCCTAATTTTGCACTGTAGGATTTACGCGCAATTGAAAATATTAAAGGGGTGTATAAATTAACAGGTTTGTAGAGATGGAGTTAAAATAAACATGAAAGTAGATTAACACCTCAAAATATGCCAAAAGATTTAACACGAGGCTATTTTGCCTCAAGTCATTAGGTGACCCATGAGCAATTCGGAGCAACGTTTAGTAACACTTGCCAATTGTCTCAAAGCTGTTGAATTCTGTCTTATAGTGAAGGTCATTGAATTCTTGTTATAGTAATAAGGAGGCCAGATCCATTCCAGAAGTTGTCAAAGCTAAATTCCATTTGCTACTAAAAATGTTGTATTGACGTTAGCTGAGAATAAACACAAAAGTAAAACCTCAGACCTCTTTTGCAGTCAGTGTTGGTTATAGCCAGTGTTATGTATTATAAACCAATGCACCGCTGTTTGATTAGTCACATGACATGTAGTGACATCATCAGAGACATTCGTGGGTTTTTCTCTCTCTTCCATCCTGGACAGTAAGCAAGCAACACCTTTTCAATAAAGCTCAATCAACTGGTTACGTAACTCACACCATTTGCATCCTTTTATCTTTTGTGCAAATAGGCTGACCACATTAATATATAACAGCCAACGTAGTCCCCTCAGAGGGATAACTTCACACAAGCTAATAGTTTAAACATTAACAGTACTTAATGAGAAAGTTGGATCATGAAATAGCCTTCCTACCAGATTACAACAGCGATTTGTCAAACATTCACAACAGAAGAAAAAAGGCGCTTTTTAACAGCTTAAGTTCACACTCTGCTGGTTCCCTTTAACATTAGGGAACAATTTAGATAAGGAATTACTCCATTGCACGTTAGATATTGGGAGGGGGAGAGAGAACGGAGAAGGGAGGGAGGAGGAGGGAAGATGAAGGAGAGAGGGAGGGAGGGGGAAGCAAGGAAGGGGAGAAGGGAGGGAGGGCAGGAGAAGGGCAAGGGAGGGAGAAGGAGAGAAGGTGAAGGGGTGGGGGTGGGGGGGGGGGTGGTGGTAAAGGAGTTGGGAGGGACAAGGTTGACCCAGCACCTTAGTGTCATTTTGAGTTGAATTAGCAAATGAAGAACAGGCTGGAACTTGAACTGGGTTCATTTATGACTTGAATGTTTTAATAATGAAGTCACTGGAGGAGTAAGTCTTTATTTTAAATATATCTAACCGGGGGAGTGGAAGAATGATTAATGGGGCAGGATTCCATGGCCTAGCTCATCCCATAACCATAAAATTCACCCAAGATCAACGGACCTTCCCATACTCCACCCCTCACTCGCTCCGATTCCCATGGCAGATGGGCTGGTAAAATTCCGGCCGTGGTGTTTTAGTATCCATTTTGCTGGATGATCCAGTACATGTGGGACCACTTTCCTTCACAGGCTGCTGGCGAAACATGCATTTATTGCCCATGTCAAGCTGCCCAAACGGTAAAACATTTACAGATCTAATGATCTGCTATTTACTTGTTAAGGTGTAGCTGCTTTCAACATTAACTGCCAGCAACTGAGCGGGAACTTCAGACATCCAGTAATTGTGATATCATTAAGCAGGGTCAGTAGGCAATCACACTGAAGTATTCTCACTTCAGAAAAGAGGGAATGATTTGATTTGATTTATTATTGTCACATGTATTAGTATACAGTGAAAAGTATTGTTTCTTGCACGCGATACAGACAAAGCATACCGTACACAGGGAAGGAAAGGAGAGAGTGCAGAATGTAGTGTTACAGTTATAGCTAGGGTTTTGAGAAAGATCAACTTAATGCATGGTAGGTCCATTCAAAAGTCTGATGGCAGCAGGGAAGAAGCTGTTCGCCAAATCTGTAAGAGATTGAATTAGAGCAATGTTAGAGAGTTTAAAAGAGTTAGAATGAAGTTTTAGAAGCTTAGAACGAGAGTAAAAGATGGAATTAGAAGGTATGCTGGGCACAGCTTGTAAGAAGTCGCCTCACTCCACCGCCATCTTGAAAGGTCAATTCGTCACAACAAACCAGGAAGTAAATGCATGGATTACCCTTCACATTTCATATGTTACAGCACATGAAATAAATGACTGAGACATATACATGGGATTAAGGTAGCCGCTGAAATAGCATCAACAAACTTTTGAAATATAATTCAAAGTTTGTTTTATAATGGAGGAATGTAATGTTCCACAAATATCAAATCACTTTTTCAAAGCCAGTGAGGCTGTTCAGCAGTAATTATGAACTTAGTGCACCATTAAAAATTCAGTTACACAAAGTGCAATTTTTTCAAGGGTTTTTAATCTCAAGACAACATTTAAAAGGTCACATTCTCATCTGTCCAGTGATTTTTACTTGATTACAGTCTGTGAGATTTCACAGCACACCCTCTTTTTTTTAAGTTTAAGTTTATTTATTAGTGTCACAAGTAGGCTTACATTAATACTGCAATGAAGTTACTGTGAAAATCCTCAATTCGCCACACTCCGGTGCCTGCTTGGGTAGATTGAGGGAGAATTTTAAATGGCCAATGCATCTAACGAACATGTCTTTCAGATTGTGGGAGGAAATCGGAGCACCTGGAGGAAACCCACACAGACACAGGGAGAACGTGCAAACTCTGCAATGACTCAAGCCGGGAATTGAACCCGGGTCTCTGGCGCTGTGAGGCAACAGTGCAAAGCACCGTGCCACCATGCTGCCCACATGGTAGAACCATTGACAGCAATTCATGGATTTCCATGTGCAACCGCACATGTGTGGACAGCCAAAGTTGCTGTCAGTTTCAGAGGACCAGTTTCGCCACTCAATATTGCCACAAAATGCAGGCCGTTATCTTGTTGGACAATTTTATCACAAGCAGCGCGGATACATGTTTGTTGGAGAAAAGTAGCTTTGTAATCATTTAACAGTGTCTTTTCATAAAAGGCATGAATCACTTAAAAATGGCTTATATTTGAGTGATCGAATGGGCCATTTCCTGGTTTGTAGCTATATATTTGGCATAATTTCCTCTTATGTTTCAATAAGTAACTTATTCCTGGAAGCACATTATGCAAAAAGCTCTAAATAGCATTCTAAATGATTCTGCTATCCGATTACCAGCCACATGGCTTAATGACTACATAGAGTCGGGTCACACCAATATATTTTTATCAATTTAAGGGTAGGGTAGCTAGAAGGTAGGGATGTGTTCGGCACAACTTGTGGGCCGAAGGGCCTGTTTGTGCTGTAGTTTTTCTATGTTTCTATGTTTCTAAATTTAACCTGATCTGCCCAGAGAGAAAATCAATTTGTTGCGGGTCTTACCCCTACTACAGAGCTCTTTACTGTCTTTGGTAACACGAGAGTGTTTGAAGGGGGCTGCTATGGTGACTGCCCTCTGTGTTGCTGAGTGTGTTTTCTATGTATACATACAGTCCAATTTCCCAGGCAATGCTCGAGAAGGGCAGCTACCTCCATATGCTAAATAATAATCCTCCATTGTGCATGGGGAAGAAATATTCTGTAAACTGAGTCCTCTCAGCTAATTATATACCAACAAAATTACCCATGAATTGGTATGTATTCAGGCTAAACCCTGCACTAACTCTTCCATCATCTTGGCAGATTAAAACACATGCTCTGTTTACATCTGTGTGAATGACATAATGGTAGTAAATTCACACCAGTCATTTACTACGGGCCAGATTCTTTGACCTCGCCCGCAGCTGGGATTGTCCTCCAGTCCAGCTGCAGTGAATGGAGAATTCCGGCCTATATTTTGTTTTAAAATTAAAATTTTGTTTAATAGTGTCACAGTAGGCTTACATTAACACTGCAATGAAGTTACTGCGAAAATCCCCTGGTTGTCACACTCCAGCGCCTGTTCAGGTCCTGATAATCTTCATCCCAGAGTACATTGGCACAGTGACGCTGTGGTTAGCACTGCTGCCTCACAGCACCAGGGACCTAGGTTCGATTCTTGGCTTGGGTCACTGTGCAGAGTTTGCATGTTCTCCCTGTGTCTGCGTGGGTTTCCTCCGGTCTTTCCTCCCACAGTCTGAAAGACATGCTGGTTAGGTGCATTGGCCATGGTAAATTCTCCCTCAGTGTACCCAAACAGGTGCTTGGCGCTTGTGGCGACAAGGGGATTTTCACGGTAACTTAATTGCAGTGTTAATGTAAGCCTACTTGTGACACTAATAAATAAACTTTAAAACAAAATACATAAGGAAGTGGCCCTGGAAATAGTAGATTCAGTGCTGGTTATTTTCCAAAATTCTTTGGACTCTGGACTGGTTCCTATGTAAGCCCACTATTCAAAAAGGGAGGTAGAGAGAAAACAGGGAATTGTAGACCAGTGAGCCTAACGTCGGTAGTAGGGAAGTTGCTAGAGTTCATTATCAAGGATTTCATTAAGAAGTCTCACAACACCAAGTTAAAGTCCAACAGGTTTATTTGGAATCACAAGCTTTCGGAGCGCTGCTCTTTCCTCAGGTGAATGAAGACTCCACTCACTCCACTCACCTGAGGAAGGAGCAGCGCTCTGAAAGCTCGTGATCCCAAATAAACCTGTTGGACTTTAACCTGGTGTTGTGAGACTTTTTACTGTGCCCACTCCAGTCCAATGCCAGCATCTCCACATCAAGGATTTCATAACTTAGCATTTGGAAGGCAGTGGTATAATCAGACAAAGTCAGCATGGATTAACAAAAGGGAAATCATGCTTGATGAATATATTGGAATTCTTTGAGGATGTAACTTGTAGAATTGACCAAAGAGAACCAGTGGATGTCTTTTATTCAGACTTTCAGAAGACTTTCGACAAGGTCTCAAATAACAGACGACTCTGTAAAGCACATGAGATTGCAGGTAATGTCTTGAGATGGATAGAAAGCTGGTTAGCAGATAGGGAGCAAAGAGTTGGCATAATTGGATCTTTTTCTGATTGGCAGTCAGTGACTAGTGGGGTTCCACAGAGATCTGTGCTAGGACCCCAACTGCTCACATTACATATTAATAATTTGGAAGAGGGAACTGAATGTATAATCTCAAAATTTGCAGATGATACAAAGTTGGGTGAAAGGGTGAGCTGTGAGGAGGATGCAGAAATGCTTCAGTGTGATTTGGACATGCTGAATGTGTGGGCATCTGCATGGCTTTGGTAGCAAAAGTAGGAATGGGTGTAAATTGAGAGAGGTGGATACTCAACAAGACCTTGGTGTCCTCGTGCATCAGTCGCTGAAAGTAAGTGGGCAGGCAGTAAAGAAGGCAAATTGTATGTTGGCCTTCATAGCAAGAGGGTTTGAGTAAGGAGATGGGGATGATTTACTGCAATTGTATAGGGCGTTGGGGATGCCACGCCTGGAATATTGTGTGCAGTTTTGGTGTCCTTATGCAAGGAAGGATGTCCTTGCTATAGAGGGAGTACAGCGAAGGTTTACGAGGCTGATTCCTGGGATGGCAGGTCTGTCATATGAGGAGAGACTAAGTCAGTTGGGATTATACTCACTGGAGTTTAGAAGAATGAGAGGAGATCTCATAGAAACTTATAAAAGTCTAACAGGTGTAGGCAGATTCAGAAAGAATATTCATAATGGTGAGGGAGTCCAGAATTGGGGTCATAGCTTGAGGATAAGGGGTAATAAACCTTTTAGAAATGAGGTGAGGAGAAATTTATTCACCAACAGAAAGTATTTGAGGCCTAAACGTTGTCTGATTTCAAGGAGGAATTAGATATAGCGCCTGGGGCTAAAGGGATCAAGGGATATGGGGGGAGCGGAAGGGGGATCAGGATATTGAACTCAATGATCAATCATGATCAAAATGAATGGCGGAGCAGCTTGAAGGGTCAAATGGCCTACTCCTGCTTCTAGTTTCTATGTAACTTGCAAACCTGAATTTGAATCCTTATCTCAACTGACATTCACATTCAAATCAATCTTGATTATATCCATGGATATAATGTCGGCATTTTCATGATATGATAAGTTTAGCACAGCTGAGGGAGACCATTTAGCCTATCTACATGTTAATTTTTCTTTGTACAAAGCTTCTCAGCCTTTTAGCTGAGGTGAAGAGTAGGATTAAGCCAGAGAACAGGTGTAATGCCTGATCTTGTCAGCTTGGATCTAGTATGTTTCTCTTGTAGGGACTGTTAGGTTACCAGATCACAAATACCACGGTATATTGTGAAGCCAGACTAGACCCCAACAACTTTCTACTTTGCCATTAGTGGGAGGATAAGATGTTTCATTCCAGGTGCGATTCTATTGACAAATCAGGGATCTTTTATCAAAATGAACTTTATTTAACAACACAGGTTAATTATAACAAATGATTGAGCTTAACCTTTACCAATTGAACAATACTTAAACATGACCTATCCCTATGAGTTCCAATCAAGCAATATTTCTTTTATAGACTTAAACCTTGCTTTAAAATTAGTTAGCAAAAGACAGGCATACTTGCTTTGACTTAGTTTACCAGGCTTGGAGCTTTCAGAAAGTCTTTGGAGGGAGCAACAGAGAGACACTGCTTTCTTCCGACAGCAACTGCTTGTATTTTAAAATGAAAATGAAACTCTTTCCTGCAAACTTAGCTCCTCCCATTAACCATATGACTCTGTCTCTGTCAGTCAACCTAATCAAAACTCACATGACTCTGCATACCTAGTCTAAAATCCCAGGAGAACTTAAATAAACAAAACGTCCATTAACTCTACAAAGTTAGAGTTTAACTCACATGACTCTACATCCCTAGTTAAGATCAATTATTAGTCTGCGTTCTTAGCATCTGTTGCATGTTTATCAGGCAAATCAACTCTTCTCTTGTAACAAAACACTGCATCTTAAAGCAGCCGCCTCTTACACATAAAATATATCAAAATAGCACAGAGGATCATGAATTGGATTTGAGGTGAATTTGAATTGATGTTTGGAGCAAGTACGGAGATGGATTAAAGGCTTGCCCTGTCCCCTCTACACATTGGCTTTGTAACTCTGAGAAAGGAAGGAGTTATTTCTGGTAATTGCCCTAATTCATCTTTGTTAACCCATGCCCCTTGATTTAGTATTCTGGTAATAACTTCTGTTATTCAGGCAAGGGATGTGGGCTTTGCTGGCTAGGCCAGCACTCATTTCCTATCCCAAATTACCCTTGAGAATTTGCCATTTAATGCCTTGTACATTCTTTTAAGGTTCCCATCAGTTACCTCCTTTCAAGGCTCGTTAGCCTGAGTTTCCCTGCTTCTTCCCCATAATCATCCATTGTCACCTCGTGAATCTTCTTTGCACTGCGATATTGATTTGAATATGGAGCCAGCCAGTAAGATGGCAAGTGTGTAGTTGAGGATGACACCGACTGTGTAGGGCTTGATTCCCATTCTGGCTGAGGTAGACTGCCTGAGAGTGGAAGGCAGGTGCGGCATGGTGGCACAATGGTTAGCACTGCTGCATCACAGCGCCAGGGAACCGGGTTCAATTCCAATCTTGGGTTACTGTGTGGAGTTTGCACATTCTCCTTGTGTCTGCGTGGGTTTACTCTGGGTGCTCCGATTTCCTTTCCAAAAGATGTGCTAGTTAGGTGCATTGACCATGCTAAATGTGCCCTCGTTGTACCGAAAAGGCGCCGGAGTGTGGCGACTAGGGGATTTTCACAGTAACTTCATTGCAGTGTTAACGTAAGCCTACTTGTGACACTAATAAAATAATACTAATAAATAAGCAACCACTGACAAAAACTGCCAAGAAAATGGCCCAGAGTGAAGCATCCGTACAGACAATGAACCAAGGAGCTGCCTTCAGACACAGCAACATGACATGATTGATTTGAATGTTTCCCTTCTGTGATGGGAGCTAATACTGCAAATGGTACTCAAGCTATATTCAGCCTTTACAGCAATGCAGTGTTAACATTGCATCTTGTCTCGCTCTCTGTTCACTTATTTTGGCTGCTCTCTAACTGCATGATCCCGAGCAGTTTTGAAATGGATATATTTGATTAACTTCATTCCATTAAATGCATTCAGTCATGCAATAAATACCCAGAAAATGAATAAACTATATTAATAGAAACTGACGAGTCAAATCTTCCGGCCTCCGGATTGTGGTAAAATGGACATTCATTGCAGAAATCCAGAGGTGTGGATCTATGTCATAATTGTTGGGAAATCTAAAATCGGAGCGTGGGATTTTCCGGTCACGCTCACCCCAAGACTGGCAAATCCCCCCAAGGTCAACGCACCTTTTCATGGTTCCGCCCCTCCCTCCCCCTCCCGCCCGCTACGATTCCCATGGCAAGCGGATCAGGCAAATCCCACCCAGAGACTTTGAACAGTTCTGATGTGTTTAGGACATTTTAGACAGTTTAATTCTAATGTCTAATTCCTGCGTAACTACATAACTGACCCCTCAATAACTTCCTTCCCCACCACCCCCCAACTACCCTCTGACCACCCGACTACACTTCCTGACCACACCTCCCAACCCCCAAACCTCGACTATTCCCCAATCTGATGACCTTCCTGATCCAATCTGACTAACCCCCGACTCCACGGCTAATCCCACGACCACCTAACTATCTCCCTCCCCCCACATTGACCATCCATGGTAATCATCTTTCCCGAGCCTCCCCCACTGCCCTCCCCACTACCCCCTGACCTGACTAACCATTTACCCCTACCCACCCAAACTCCTACCCACTTACCCATCTCACCCACCTAATCCCTACCGACTTATCCACCAACCTATCTCCCTCTGCCAATTTATCCACTTATCTCACCCACCTATGTACCTCAACCACCTATCCACCTCATTCGCCTACTCATTTATCCACTTACCAACTCCCACCTCGCCCCCTACCCACACCCATCTACCCACGTGCCCACCTCACTTACCTACCCACTTCACCCACTTACCCCACAACCGCCTACCGACCTCACCCACCCACTCATTTATCCAGTTACCCTCTACCCACATTCATCGACCCACCTGCCCACCTCACTCACTCACCCACTTCACCCACGTACCCCCTAATCACTAACCCACCTACTCACCCACTTAAACCCCCTTACATGTGGGTCCACCTACCCACCTCATAGAATTACCCATCTCATTCACCAGCTCCCTCCCCATCCTCCCCAATTACCCACCTCTCCCCTACCCACTTATCCATTTTATCACCTCCTCCCACTTCCCCCTACCCACCTCCCCATTTATTTATGCACTCACCCATTTACCCATCTATTCACTGGACATTTAAACTTACTCTGCAGCAGCTAGTGCCTTGAAAAGGGAACATGTTCTGTCTTCACCCCAACTCTACCACACTCCAATAAAGGGAGTGTGGCAGAGTTGGGGGATGCTGCACTGCAGACTTCAGTCAAAGCCGGGCTTGGAAGGCCCTTCAGTAGCGTCCAGCCGGGAGGAATTATCGAGAGAGAGCAGCAATCCGATGGAGCTAATTAATTAAGCACACGTGAGTTTCCCTCCAAATCACCTGGTGAGCTGTCAGCTGATTAGTCCACCTGCTGTCAACTGCCAGGTTCGAAGGTTCTGGGGCCATATTTAAACTCCAGTCCAGCACACTCCTAGCACCCTCTCCAGCCCACCTGTCTTCACCAGACTGTTCAGAATGTCAGCAACCCAGAGGTAGATGGCTAGCAGCCTCAAGAAGAAGTCTGTTCTTTGGTTCAACCACCCTCCAATCCTCCTGTAAACCCATCACCTCGGAGGCACCTATGCCCCACGTGGGCCCCCACTAACCTTATTTGCAGTATTTGAGCATCCGCTTCCAGCAAGTAATGTGGTATCTCTTTAACCCTCTTGTTTGTGAGCTATTCATGCAGCCGTGACAGTGTCTAGCTTCCTTCCCCTCAGTCCTTCACTTTGCCTTCCACTGTTCACCTCCTTCATCCACCTCCTTGCCTGACGCTGTGCCTCTTCACCCTTCCACCACCCTCTTTCCACATTGCCCCCCCCTTGTCTTAGTCAGCCCCCCTGACAACTAACCCTCACCTCACACACCATGCTTTGGACCGTTGAAGTGGAGGGTATATGAGTCCCGCAGGAGCTGGACAGCACAACCTGGTCTGTTCCAATCGAATGGCGTTCGGTGCCACAGGAGCCAGGCAGATGCTGCAGCAGGTAGGCCATGTTGCCCTCACCTTGACGTTTCAAGTGAACTGCCATCTGCCTTGTGCATGTCTGTCTTTTTCAAATGGGCTTGATGCTGATGGGATTTCCCATGGGCATAATGCAAGATTACAAGGCCTGACAAGATTTCGGCCATTGCTGTTTTAATGAGATGCAATTGGGGTTTGAGCTACCAGGCTGATGGAGAACCGACCCGCCATTAACCCCACTCCCCGTCAGGAAAACTGCAAACTGTTTCACACCAGTGGGTTTCTGACTTTTCAGTTCCGACTGGATTTTCCATGCACGTCCTCCTCCACCAAGCCCACCGTAGGCGGGATGGGAGAATTTCACCCAATACTTCAAACTTTCCCTTCATGTGGCGGCCCAGTGGCACAGTGCTGCCTCACAGTGCCAGGGACCCAGGTTCAATTCCGGCCTCGGGTCACTGTCTGTGTGGAGTTTGCACATTGTCCCTGTGTTTGCGTGGGTTTCCTCCGGGTGCTCCGGTTTCCTCCCACACTCCAAAGATGTGCAAGTGAGATTGATTGGCCTTGCTAAATTGTCCATTAGTGTCAGGGGGACTGGAAGGATAAATACGTGGGGTTAAGGGGATAGGGCCTGGGTGGGTGCAAACTCGATGGGCTAAATGGCCTCCTTCTGCACCATCGAGGTCCTATAATTCTACATTAACAGCGAGCATTTATATATTCAAAACAAGTCAATGGCTCAAGCTGGTGTTGTTTGAAAGAGATAACACAGCATCGCATCACTGGGATATAACATGACTCTCCAAATATGTAAGTAACCTATTTATATAATAGGGACAACCATAAAACAGGCAAACATTGATTAACCAAAGCAGCAAAAAGAAAAAGATTTTTTAGATAATTCCTATGAAAACAAACAGATCCCGTGTGGGTTGTTTGTGGCAAATTAAACAATCACTACTTGTTTGAAACAAATAAGACCACAGCTTGCCCATATAGACCTTGGAAATATAAAGCCCTTGTTTATGTGCATGTTGTAAAACTGCTGGTCGTAAAACCAGTCACAGCATTTATAGCTACCGGACTGTGTTGCAACTGTGGATCCAAAATCTGGCGCTGTTTCAAAAGGCTGACGAAAAGGCAAATATTTGTCCATTGTGTGGTTAGATGTTCCTCCATCTTATTTATCATTATGCTAATAAAAGAGCTTCTTTGTACCAGGCACTGCTGTGCGGATTGCATAACATCGGGAAGAAAACTCGCTTTGTCCAGAAGTCTGGATGGCGATTGGTTCAGAGTAAAGAATTGAGAAAAAAGGCGCATGGACAGATGTGACGACAAAAACTTTCAAATCTAATAAAGGACTCCCATGCAGTCAGGACTTCCATTAATTTTTACTCATCGTGCCAACTTGAAAAAAAATTACTTTTTTACAATTCATTCTTAGGAAATGGGCATCACTGGTTGGCCAGTATTTATTGCCCATCCCTAGTTGCCCAAGGGCAATTGAGAGTCAACCACATTGCTGTGGCTCCGCAGTCACATGCCGGCCAGACCAAGTAAGGACGGCAAATTTTCTTCTCTAAATTACATTAGTGAACCAGATAGATTTTTTTTAACAATCGTCAATGGTTTCATGGTCATCAGTAGGTTCTTAATTCCAGATTTTTAAAATTGAATTCAAATTCCATCATCTGCCGTAGCGGGATTCGAACCCGGAGGCCATCACCTCCCCCCTACTTTGCAATCCATTCCCCTGCTGACTTGAAGAAAAATCTTCCATATTCAACTATCCGGGACATACTCAAGAATGAAAATGCTCCCTAACAATGAACGAGCACAAGGAAGGTCATTTTCCCCATTGTGCCATGATCAATATACCCATTTCAATCCCATTTACCTGCACCTTTCCCCATATTTTATTTAGATTTTTTGCCAGTGATAGTGGAGTCAGACACTTTAGGAACATTTAAGTGGTTATTGGATAGGCACATGGAGCACACCAGGATGATAGGGAGTGGGATAGCTTGATCTTGGTTTCAGATAAAGCTCGGCACAACATCGTGGGCAGAAGGGCCTGTTCTGTGCTGTACTGTGCTATGTTCTATCATTACCTAACACCATGACCAACTTAAGCTTTAATAACCATGATTTACATTAATTAATTGCATGTTTTTTCTTTTATTCATTCAGTGGACATGGGCGTCACTGACTGGCCAGCATTTATTGCCCATTCCTAATTGTCCTTGGAGGGCAGTTGAGAGTCAAAACACATTGTTGTGGCTCTGCAGTCACATGTCGGCCAGACCGGATAAGGACAGCAGATTTCCTTCCCTAAAGGACATTAGTGAACCAAATGGGTTTTCCCGATAATTGACAATGGTTTCATGGTCACCAGTAGATTCTTAATTCCAGATTTATTTTATTGAATTCAAATTTCACCAGCTGCCGTGGCGGGATTCGAACCCGGGTCCCCAGAACATTAGCTGAGTTTCTGGATTAAGAGTCTAGCAATAATACAATGAGGCCATCGCCTCCCCAACTTTGTTCTCTAAAATTAATCCATAATGTTGCTCCCTTATTAATTCAACAACCAAGGAAAAAGGTTTTGGCCCTTTACCCTCTCAGCTGTAATCGTGCTTTTAAATGTTTCTCCGTGAAAATTTTATCATTTGAATTACGATTAAACCCCAGTCTTTGGTTTAATTGAAAGATGTGCAATGCCTGGACACAGTATCTTGGTTTGCAGAGGACAAGGCATATAAATATACATAGCTTCTGGAAAGGGTAAGTAAGCCCCATTGTGAGTTTGACTCAATCTTAAATTGGTTCTTAGCATACTTGAGATTGTTCTGTAAGTGCTGCCCAATCTGAGTGTCCAGCATTAGGTGTGATTCCATGTTCTGAGATTTGTAAGCATGGTCAGTACTCTGCCTGTTGTGTACAGCTGAAGGGACATGCTGTTAGAGATGATCAACCAGTCATTCGGATGTACAGCTTGCACACCTGGCATCACACCAACATATACCACCTTTGTGTTTACTCCTTTGTGTTTTAGGCTGAACTTCTTTTTGGCTTGACGGCAGCATCCTGATAGTGGAGAATACGATTCATGTTGCTACTGCATGGTGGCAGTGTGAAATGGCTAGCTTCAATTGCTACTCAACTTTTAAGATACTTTATCATTCCAGGGTATACGTGAGGGAGGCTGGGCATTTTGCAGGACTGAAAGTGGCGGCCTCATGACTGTTCATGAGTTTGGCCGATATGCCACCACTAAGTGGAACTGAGTGAGGAGAGAACAATTGATGCCACACAACCCCACCGTCTCCCATAACAGTACATTTTAAGGAAAGAACAGAATCGTTTGGATCCTTTCAAAAGTAACCATAGAATCCTACAGTGCAGAAGAAGGCCGCCCATTTAGTCTGCACTGACCACAATCCCGCCCAGGCCCTCTCCCCGTAACCCCATGCATTTACCTGAGCTAGTCCCCCTGGCACTAAGGGGAAATTTAGCATGGCCAATCTACCTAACCCACTCATCTCTGGACTGTGGGAGGAAACCAGAGCACCCGGAGGAAACCCACGCAGACACGGGAGAATGTGCGAATTCCACACAGACAGTGACCCAAGCCGGGATTCGAACATGGGACCCTGGCACTGTGAGTCAGAAGTGCTAACCACTGTGCCATTGTGCCACCCTGGTGCAAGTCCAGAGTCATCTCTGCAAGTCTCAGCCTAATTTATGACCATCTTAGCACAGTTCCATTGGATGGACTGCATCATTTTAACCCAGACATAATTGAATGCAATATTGGAATAAAAAGCCAATGACTTCTCACATATAGCACCCATGTTCAGTTTTATAGGTTTTTTTTGTACAAAACACAACAAATTATTAACTTTAATTCCAGTGATTCCATTTACACATCCTCAGTGCACAGACATCTATTGGATTTAATTCTCTTCATAACAATCATTTAAATTTTGGCTCATTTTTATCACATCACATAGACAGGCAACAGCCATAAAAATGCCAGAAAAACTTAGAAAAACTTTTCCTTGCTGCTTATGATTAGAGACCTTGCCCAAAATATTCAGCTTTTTCAAAACGTGGTAGTTTCCTTTTAAGGGCCGTCCGACAAAAAGTTAAAACCAATGGGGGGAAAAAAACTCCTCGACAGTACAAACCCAACAGCGAATGACTGTGATCTATGATCATCAAATGGGGTCTTGTTTTCTATTCTGTAAGATCCAGAATGGCTCAGCTGCACTCGCTCGAGACCCTAAATGCCAAATTTGTCCCTGACAACTCAAATTCAAGGAGAAATCCGATTTGAGTAGCAATCCCGTTCTGAACAAAGTTTTGCGAGAAATTCTGCCGAAGACATGAACCAAAGTAAACCTGAAGCAATGAGAATCGTTTTTCAAGTGAATTTGCAGCACCAAAGAGGCTGTCTGGTGGTAATTTATGCCTAACTGTCCCATTATAAATTCACTTCCACTTGAATGGACAAGTTGACCTTGTCTGACATGTTTAGCGGATAAGAACCACAATTTCACACCTTTGTGTGTGTAAATGCTGAGTCTCTCAGTGAGTTCATACTTATAGCAAAGCTTGTGTAGGAGCAAGGCAACTGAGGCAGCAGTTGTCTGATTTCTATGTTTAAACAGTGTGGGTACTGGAAATTGCTATCCAAACTTATTTAACAGTTGAATCGTTCTTACTGCAAAATCCAGGACAATGTTAATTCAGCTTTACACACCGACAAACCGGTTGTCTAGAATCAGTGGGGATTTAATTGTTCTGTGTCAATAAGGTAGAGGAGGTGATTAAGAAGGCGTATGGTGTGCTGGCCTTCATCAGTCGAGGGATTGAGTTTAGGAGTCGGGAGATAATGATGCAGCTTTATAAGACCCTCGTCAGACCCCACTTAGAGTACTGTGCTCAGTTCTGGTCGCCTCATTACAGGAGGGATGTGGAAATTATTGAAAGGGTGCAGAGAAGATTTACAAGGATGTTGCCTGGATTGGTTGGCATGCCTTATGAGGATAGGTTGAGGGAGCTAGCTCTTTTCTCCTTGGAGAGACGAAGGTTGAGAGGTGACCTGATAGAGGTGTACAAGATGTTGAGAGGTATAGATCGGGTGGATTCTCGGAGACTTTTTCCCAGGGCTGAAATGGCTGCTACAAGAGGACACAGGTTTAAGGTGCTGGGGAGCAGGTACAGAGGAGATGTCAGGGGTAAAGTTTTTCACTCAGAGGGTGGTGGGTGAGTGGAATCGGCTGCCGTCAGTGGTGGTGGAGGCAAACTCGAAAGGGTCTTTTAAGAGACTCCTGGATGAGTACATGGGACTTAATAGGATTGAGAGTTATAGGTAAGCCTATATATAAGCCTAGGTAGGTAGGGACATGACCGGCGCAACTTGTGGGCCAAAGGGCCTGTTTGTGCTGTATTTTTTCTATGTTCTATGTTCTAATGCCAAACACTGACTTGACAGCCTGTTTTCTACTTGGACAAGTTGCCTTCACTGTTGCTACGAATCACTTTTGCCCACTTGGCAATTCCACCCCAGTTCCTCAATGTAACAAGCCCCATCTTTTGATCAAAACCAGTTCAAGACCTCTTCGATAACTCTTGAGGGCAGCATCATTGCTGTGGGAGAATTCAACATTGCGAAGAAAACTGGGCTTACGAGCCATGACAAGGAAAGGGCTGAAATCCCTGACCAAAAGAAACCTTTTTCACATTTGGTCAGCACGTAATTTTGTCTAAGTGAACAGCCCAACAATAAACCACAACACCACTTTACAAAACATATCTGCACATGCACTTGCAGTAAACCCACATGATGCAATGAGGAGCACTAACGCCTGAGCTACATTCAACATTTGAATCAGATTAATCAGAATTTGAAAACTACAAATTAAGCACAAGAATGATTTATATGCCAAAGATTAAGCAACTCTAATGAGTCAGTGGAATGACTGATGGGAATCCTCGTCCTCACTTGTTCTTGATTTGGCAATACAGGGTCATGGAGAAGGCCAATCCCAAAATCTAGAGAGAACACAGTGGAATTAATGACAGGAAAGCATTAAGTATGTCTATTTAAATGGCAAAGAATTCACAATGTTGTGGTACCTCAATCACAGCCAGGCCAAAAGCAATGCCAATTATGATGACGCAACTTGCCTTCAAAATGTCACTCATGACATCGACACAGGACTAGAGGAGCAAAATGAACAAAGTTTAAAAACATTAAGTGTTGTCCACCAATGAATTAAATCAGGTAATAGCAACATTATGGACTAGCGCATTCGATACTCGGGACAGAATTTATTCAATTGTGTCTTGAACAAAGAACAAAGAAAATTACAACACAGGAACAGGCCCTTCGGCCCTCCAAGCCTGCACCGAACATACTGCCCGTCTGAACTAAAACCCCTATCCTTCCGGGAACCATATCCCTCTATTCCCATCCTATTCACGTATTTGTCCAGACGCCCCTTAAAAGTCACAAGGAGGAGGCCATTCGGGCTTTCGAGCTTGCACCGACAACACTCCCACCCAAGCCCTATCCCCGTAACCCCATATATTTACCCTACTAATCCCTCTGACACTAATAGACAATTTGTCAGGGTCAATCCTTCTCAAAAGTGTTAAATTTCCTTTTCCAAACTGAGCCTCTGGTGTGAACACGACTGACGTGGAAAGTGGTCCCAAGCCGGGAATCGAACCTGGGTTCCTGGTGCTGTGAGGCAGCAGTGCTAACCACTGTGCCACCATGCCACCTGCACCAATGATGCTTGCATCATTTCTAAGCCCCTTCTCCGATCTTCCACTGAAGCCATGACACACACATACCCACACACAGACACACACACACAGACACACACACACAGACACACACACACAGACACACACACACAGACACACAGACACACACACAGACAAAAAATGGGGGGGATGCAGGTAAGTCCGAACAATAATCTTGAAACTAATGTGACAGAAGTATTTCTGGGAAAAATAAAAACCTTTCCTCTTTAAGTGATCGCCGCACTATGGCATTAGAGAGACATCTCCTCATTCTCAGTTAGCTCCACTGTCAATGTTTTATCCCTAGCTTTAGTCAAAATGTGCAGCCATTTGTTAAGCTTTATCCTTAAAATAATTACCTCAGAAATGGATTTTTCCCAGTATTGGTGTAATTTTTCAGTCCTTCGACTAATACCATTAAGTTAGATTATCTAGTAATTTATTTCATTATAGTTTGATATGTGAAAATGACAGCTGTGTTTCCTCCATTCAGATTTTGTTGTTTTTAAGCTAATTTAGTGAGTTCTTTGAAGAGGATTGATGGGGTCGAGTGGTTGATGTATATAGACTTACAAAATGAATTCGGTAAAGTACCCATCAGTAACTGCAACACTACATCCTGCACCCTCTCCTTTCCTTCTCCCCTATGTACTCTATGAACGGTATGTTTTGTCCATATAGCACGCAAGAAGCAATACTTTTCACTGTATCCCAAGACATGTGACAAGAATAAATCAATTCAATTCAAACCCCAGTAAAACTTTATTGGGCCTGGCCTCATGGCCACTGTTTAGGAGCTGTAAATAGCCCCCGTCAGTGGATGCCTTGGATTTTTAAGATTGCTGTTCCTCATCTACTTTCTCCTGGGTATAGTTTACCTTCTCCTGCTTCCATATCAGAGGAAGTGTGCAGCCACATTTTGAACCTATGGCTTTCAGGGCTAATACCACTTCTGACAGAAGGTTCACCCTTAAATCAAGCATATGTTTTGCCTCATGTGCATACGCCCCGAATCGAAGCAAGAATTTATGGCCCCTAGTCAATATGCTGGATGGTCAATATCTTTTCCCAAACGTAGGGGAGTCTAAAACTAGAGGGCATAGGTTTAAGGTGAGAGGGGAGAGTTACAAAAGTGTCCAGAGGGGCAATTCTTTCACACAGAGGGGGTGAGTGTCTGGAACAAGCTGCCAGAGGTAGTAGTAGAGGCGGGTACAATTTTGTCTTTTAAAAAGCATTTAGACAGTTACATGGGTAAGATGAGTATAGAGGGATATGGGCCCAATGAGGGACTAGCTTAGGGGTTTTTTAAAAAAGGGCGTCATGGACAAGTTGGGCCGAAGGGCCTGTTTCCATGCTGTAAACCTCTATGACTCTAACATTAAATATCCTGACTTCCCCAGTTAAAATGATGTGCCATCTGGAAAAAAAAGGCATCCAAAAACACAAGAGCCGCACATTCCCCTCATCCCATCCACAGCTCCTGTAAAATGGACCAACCGATACCCAGGCAAATGTCAAACAAAAGGGAACTCAAATTTTGAATAACTTCATGGGAATCCTCTCCCAAAGGATGACAAATTCAGTCAACCAATCTCTGTCCCGGAATTCAGGTGTAGAGTCAACAGAGAGACTTTCCGTCCTTTGGCAGCAACTTTCTGACCTTGCAGTAACGTGGGGAGTCAAAGTGAAAATAAAACTTTGAACTGATTTCAGCAAGCGACCGTATTACTTTCTCATGCTGGCTTCTGCAATGTGCTTTTGGCCTTCTTCCCAGAACTCCATGAGATCATTAATGCCACAACAAGGTATCTCAGTGCAATTGCTCCTCACTTCCCAGTCAGCTGGATGCCTTAATTTACCAGGGGTCAGCATATTCACTCACTCTTACAAACCCTAGTTTGTTTTTTGGGTGCAATTTTCATCCATTAACAGTATATTTTTTAAAAACTTATTCTTTCATGGGGATATGGGCGTCACTTGCTAGGCCAGCAATTATTGCCCATGAGAAGGTGTAGTGAGTAATGCAGGAATAAATGTGGGCAATGCACCCAGAATTGTTCCAACAAGTCACCTCCTGCATACAGTGTAGTAAGGGACCCCAGAAATAGTCGCCCTTCTACTTTAACCTATTGTTGCAACACCCAATTCAATTGATCCTTGAAAGTGACGTCACAGGTGGAAAAGGTGGTGAGGAAGGCATATGGCATGCTTGCCTTTATAGGAAGGGGCATAGAGTATAAAAGTTGGGGTCTGATGTTGCAGATGTATAGAACGTTGGTTCGGCCGCATCTGGAATACTGCGTCCAGTTCTGGTCGCCACACTACCAGAAGGACGTGGAGGCTTTGGAGAGAGTACAGAGGAGGTTTACCAGGATGTTACCTGGTATGGAGGGGCTTAGTTATGAGGAGAGATTGGGTAAACTGGGGTTGTTCTCCCTGGAAAGACGGAGGATGAGGGGAGACTTAATAGAGGTGTATAAAATTATGAAAGGCATAGATAGGGTGAACGGTGGGAAGCTTTTCCCCAGGTCGGTGGTGACGTTCACGAGGGGTCATAGGTTCAAGGTGAAGGGGGGGAGGTTTAACACGGATATCAGACGGACATATTTTACACAGAGGGTGGTGGGGGCCTGGAATGTGCTGCCAGGCAAGGTGGTGGAGGCGGACACACTGGGAACATTTAAGACTTATCTAGACAGCCATATGAACGGAGTGGGAATGGAGGGATACAAAAGAATGGTCTAGTTTGGACCAGGGAGCGGCGCGGGCTTGGAGGGCCGAAGGGCCTGTTCCTGAGCTGTATTGTTCTTTGTTCTTTGATTATTGAGCTCAGAGGTTGGGAGTGTCAACTCTCACAGGACTTCAGACTTTCTGTAGGCCAGAACTATACAAAACCTGGGTCAGGTGATCCAGGAGCAGAACATCATAGCTAACAAGTGTCCCAAGCTGGGAACAGGGTGAGCGAGAGGTCCCAATAAGTATCTCAGGTAAGGGAAAGAGACAGGTCCCAACTGAATTAAGAAAAAAGGAGCAGAGGAACAAGCTCCAATTAGAGACATGGTTGAGTGAGGGGAGGCAAGGATGGGGGGGTGCAAACAAAGTGAAGTAGGGCCCTGGTAGTCAAAGAGGGTTAGAGAAGATCTGAAGATTCAAGAAGGCAGGTGACTCAGTGCTGTGGGCATTGGGGAAAGGTACCCCTTTGGAACAATAGCGTTCTGCTTGACATGGCGGCACAGTGGCTGCTTGAGGCGGCATGGTGGCACAGTGGTTAGCATTGCTGCCTCACAGCGCCAGGAACCCAGGTTCAATTCTGACCTCGGATCACTGTCTGAGTGGAGTTTGCACATTCTCCCTGTGTCTCCATGGGTTTTCTCTGGGTGTTCTGGTTTCCTCCCACAGTCCAAAGATGTGTGGATTAGGTTGATTGGCCATGTTAAATTGACCCTAGTGTCAGGGGGATTAGCAGGGTAAACATGTGGGGTTATGGGAATAGGACCTGGGTGGGACTGTGGTTGATGCAGACTCGATGGGCCGAATGGCCTCCTTCTGCACTGTAGGGATCCTATGATTCTATGGCTGAAGAGCTAAAATTGTGCTTATGAGTGGCTCAAGTGTAGATTCGGGAATCCAGGGGAATGGAATCTTAGAAGGCAAGATTGAGACCCTGCATGATGCGCCATCCTTGAAGCCATCTGAGTTGACGAGAATTCCCAGGCAAGATATTCGAAGGCAAAGATTGGAAACCCTCGTGAGACAGCCAGAGTTTCAGTGAGATTGGTAGTTATTACCAGCTGAGTGGATTGTTGAGAAGTCCATGGACTTTGTCTTGGTTGCATCTGCCATTTATTGTGTAGTGTGGTGTGTCTGGCCACAGTTGGCTTATTTCACTGGTACCACAAAAGAGAGACGTGGTTAAATTGTTTTTACCTTTTTGACCTTATACAATAAAGTTTATTTTTGCTTGTTCAGAACCCATGGAATCCAATGGCTTCCTTTGCTGAGCAATTGTCTTGAATCTCATACATTTTCTCCATTAAGCATAATGTCATTGATCCCTAACTGAATCCTGTCAACAACTCGGGGGTCTGGCCAAGGATTGCAACACTTTTTCTTTTACAAAAGAATATCATGGGGCAATGAAATGGTATAACTTTCAGTGCCATTCCAAAATGCAGGAATGAGATCTTTTATATACACAATTGATCAGCGATGACACATATTTGAACGTTATGGTCAACCTTCCAATGACAGATCATGGAAAAAGTAGTTTTGCCAGC